>NC_056726.1:250014477-250314477 GCF_019279795.1 Protopterus annectens
TGGGGGATATTCCAAGGTGACTCGCTGTCACCGTTGCTATTCTGCCTTGCCATTAATCCATTAAGCTGTTTAGTTAACAGCTTAGGTCATGGCTACAATTTGGCTCCTAGAAAACAACAAAGTCTAATGACTTCTCATCTTCTCTTTGTCAATGATTTAAAACTGTATAGCTCATCAGATGAGGAATTGAAACACAGCTGCAGGTTGTCAAAACGTTTTCAGATGATATTGGAATGTCATTTGGTCTTGATAAATGTGCAAAAGCAACCTTTAAAAAAGGAAAACTGCAACACCAGGAAAACATCAGTTTGGGACAAGAATGTGATATAAAAGAACTGGAGCAAGAGGGAGTGTATACATACTTGGGAACTGATGAAGGATCAGCAATAAAACATGAACAAATGTGAATAAAGCTTAGTAAGGAGTACTTCAGAAGACTTAAATTAATCCTGAAAACAGCATTGACCTCTAGGAATAAGATCCAAGCCATAAATCAATTTGCTGTTCCTGTCCTAACTTATAGTTTTGGAGTGATTGACTGGCCCCAAAAAGTGTTGGATAGATTGGATATTAAAACAAGAAGGATGCTTCATGCTCACCAAATGATTTATAAAAATCAGTTTATATCAGGATTATATATTCTGCATGTCCTCCCCGTGGGTCGAATAGCGTTCTGAAAGACATGCGTCAATGGGCATGCCTTTGTTGAAGGTTGGGCATTGAGCTGGTAACTAGGCAGTGTGAAAATCTACTGCCAATCATTAGCGGACTGGAGTTCTGCTGTGGTGACCCCTAACTGGGAAAAGCCGAAAGACAAAAACAACAACAACCAAGATTATATATTCCCCGTTCCAAAAGCGGGATGGGCCTCCTTGAAATTGATTACATGTATAGATCTGCAATCGTGGGACTCCACATATATGTACTGACCTCACAAGATCCAAATGTAGTGAAAATTTTGAAACACGAGGAGAATAAATCTAAGATGACGTCTCTGCTTAATATAGCAGTAGCCTATCGACGTCAAGCAAGAATGGAAATCAAACCAGAAGTGAATAAAAAACAGGCAGCAACTGAATGCGCTAAGAATAAGGTGAAGGACCAGATGAGAAGGTAAGAAATGTGGAAAAAACATAAATATAGTTGCAAGTATAGAAAACTTCTGGAAGAGCCTCATGTTGATTAAGAATGAATGCAGGAATGGTTAAGGAGAGGCAAATTCACATCAAGAAATGAAATGGTAATATTAGCAGCCCAAGATAGTGGGCAACGTACACGCTGATTTACAAAGTCCATTGAACATGTGGGAGAAATAGACATATGCAGGTTTTGTAAAACAGAATTGGAAACAGTCACACACCTTGTTGCTGGTTGTGATGCACTAATGGCAGAGGGACTGTATACTGAAATGCATAATAATGTGGCGAGACTGCTACACTGGAGATTGTGCAAACATTATGGTATCGAAGTGGCTGTAAAACACTGGAAACATGAGCCACAAAGAAACACAGAACATGATGAAGTTTATATCACATGGGATCACCCAATACCAACAGCTCAAAAGATAGATGCTTGAAAACCGGATATAGTGGTCCAAGAAAAGAAGACAAAATTAGCATTGATCATTGAAATTACCACACCTAGTGACTACAGTGTCTTGCGTACAGAGACACAAAGTCATAAAATACCTTGATCTCCAGACAGAAATGAGAGCCATGTGGAAGAAAGATACCCAGACAGTTCCAATAGTAATAGGAGCAACTGGTCTTATAAAAAAGAATTTGCAATCGCATTTAGATATGTTACCAATTCATGTAACACCGTACGAATTGCAGAAGGAGTCATTACTGGGCACATTGCGGGTGCTGCAAAGAGCACTTTTGGCTAACATCAAAGAATGCAACAATACTAATTTCATGAACTTTAATCATACCTTGGCTTCGGAATGGGGTCCATTCTTGTCATGGTATTAGAAACCCAAAAGCCTTGGAGAAATTAAACACACACACACACACACACACACACACACACACACACACACACACACACACACACACACACACACACACACACACACACACACACACACACACACACACACACACACACACACACACACACACACACACACACACACACATATACATGCAGTCATACTTCTCCTATACCACCTGTCCACTAAATACCTTGGCACTTATCTGTAAACCTCTATATAACATGCTGGATAGCTGGCTGGCTCACTGACAGAACCAGGAGATCAGAACTGCTAAGGCTACCTCCACAAAGAGGCCCATCACCAGTGGAGTCTCCAGGGCTCCACCATTAAAAATCTCCTACAGAAGCTAAAACCAACCACCCTAGCTGCTGACCAACTCCTCTCAGACTACTTAAAATGGCTGCA
The DNA here is from genome assembly GCF_019279795.1 of Protopterus annectens. Classification (NCBI taxonomy): domain Eukaryota; kingdom Metazoa; phylum Chordata; order Ceratodontiformes; family Protopteridae; genus Protopterus; species Protopterus annectens. The sequence continues at coordinate 250,016,879 of NC_056726.1, forward strand.
GTTGCAATTGATTTTCCAGTCTCTATATTGATAAATAGATATACATTAAAAAATACATTCCTTCCATCTGGAAAATATCCATTATTATATCTTTACACAAAGCTGGCACATTCACAGAGTTTAATAACTACAGGCCCATTGCAATCCTCTCCCCCTATCAAAGCCACTTGAAAAATGTATTCATGTACATCTTCTCCACCAGATAAATTCAAATAATTTGCTCTTGGAAGCACAACATGTTTACAGACCCCGCCACAGGACAACCACCACCCTTCTTCACTTCACCAGTACCAACATAGAAACAATGGTAACCTAGTGTCACCTGTGTTGCTAGACTTATCTAAAGCTTTTGACAATGTATCACACCAACATTTACTCACTGAACTACCTTCTATAGGTCTTTCTCAGTCCTCCCTTAAATGGCTCCTTAGTTATCTGTCTGGAAGGCAACAAGCTGTCAAATGGCAGCAGGACCGCCCTTCCTCCCTTACAGTTACCACAGGTATCCCTCAGGGCTCTATACTAGGATCCCTTTTTAATACTTTGATAAATAATCTTCACACTTCCATAACCAAGCAAATACAGTATGACATGCAGATGATTTGACCTTAATATGTACAGCACCCACAATATCCACATTACAAGAAATCACCCAAATTTCTTTATCTTCGATCAAAGCTGGCTGAAAAATTCAAACCTACATCTTAATCTCGATAAATAAAACTGACACTCTTCATGCCAAAACATCATCTCCATCAAAAACATTCTTCTTGGTTTCATCTGCAAATAATACAAAAATTGAGGCAGTACCACAGACTAAATTACTGAACATTGTAATAGATGACAGTCTTAAATTTAATCAGCATATTCTTCAAACAATTAAAAAGACCCACAGGAAACTTGGTTCCCTTTACAGGTAAAGCAGTACCTTAAAGACTCATAAAGAAGAACCCTTGCTTCATCCTGCTTGCTCCCAACCCTCTTACATACGTCACCTATCCTTACAAACCTAAGCTCTACACTAAAATCCAAACTAGCCCCCTGTTACAACAAAGTAGCTAAATTTGCTACCAACACTGCACATTAAAATCACTACTGCTAAGCCTTTAAAACAGCTAAACTTGCTAGAGTTTGACAACTACATAACATACTCTCAGACAGTTATGGCATATAAACTGATAAATTTTCCTGAACAATGCCTTGCATTTAAAACTCTGACCTACACCCCGACAGGGGACTTCCATTCTGGTGATAAATTTCTATTAAAAACTACTAAAGCAAATAATTCATCTGGGAACTCAGTATGCTCCTGCTACATTTCCAACCTCTGGAACACCATCTCTATAAAAATAAAAAAACTCTCAAGCAATACAATCCAGCTCAAACAATACCTTATCCAATCCTGGTCATGCTCATGTACATCATCAGGTTGAGCCATCTAATGAAAGCACAGACTTTTTATTGCTTATAATTACCCTTTTGCCCTCTTCTACTTGAGTCATCACACCCCCAACAACTTTCCCTCCTGCACTTGAATTAATACATCCCTTTTCACTCCCCAAACAACATCTTGCTCTTTTTTTTTACTTTACTAACTTCATTATGTATCTTGAACTCCTTGCAAACCTTTATTCGCTGAAATGTAAGAACACTAAACTTCTTTACAATAATGTTTCCCTTATGCAGTATCAGTCCATTTATTTCTACAAGATTTTTACAGCCGGGACAACTGCTTAGACTTATAATTGTTGATGTAAATACTTTACTGTATGTACTTGTCTTGTAATTATGTTTGTTGTTTCATGAGAAATGTAACTGTTGTTTTTCTGAAAACTGTCTGAAATTTACTTGTTAATATAAATGTACCATGGTGGAGCTTTTCTTCCTGGGGCTCCATTGAAAATGGGCTCTTCCTAGTTAGACTTTCCCAATTAACAAAGACAAATAAATAAATAAATATATAAATCCCAGAGTCATAGTGTAACATTATTGAGGAACAGTTTAGTTCACCCTTTATTAAGGTCTCAAAGGACAAGAAGTTTTTGCTTGTATCTGATATTAGGAGTTTGCTTTCCTTCCCTAAAAACACAGATTAAGTATGTCTACTATTCAGAGTCCTGGGTTTTGGATTTTTGTGGTGGCAATCAGTGAAGATCAGCTCTATGTCTATATGCAAATATGGCCAGCAGGAAATTATGTATGCTGACTATGGAAATACATAGATATGTTGATAAACACCCCTACTTACAGAAAAAATATTGAAAATGAGCATTTACCCATGACCAATTCCGTGCATAAGGTACTATATTTACTCGTGTGTTACTGTGCTTCATAAAGATAAATGTAAAAGGGCTAGAGTTGCATACAAAGTCCATAAATGACCCCATATTACCTTGGAACTACTTGAGTTAGGCAGGAAATTACTTAGTAAACAGCAGACCTTTTAAAGTCAAAAAAGTAATAGAAATGTTATAAATTATGACACAGTTCAAAATGAGGTAAGATTATTGACTTCACATTAGGAAATGTTTGTTTTATTGATATGATGGTCATATGGTAATGGCTTTGATGAATACTGTTACCGGTCATTTGTAAATGGGAAACATTACAGTGTCAGTGGAAATGATTAGTGATTATACTGGTGTCTTTTAGTAATTGTGCATACATGCTTGAAATGTAGTGATTCAAATCTGAAGTACTGAAGTGGAAAGAATGTTTTCCTGGTTCAATATGTGCTTTTACTGGAATATTCCTGAGTGTCACTGATAAATAAGACTTGACAGTATTATGTGTACACAAATGTAGTTCAGCACAACTCTGCTTGGCTAGATTTTGTATGTGTAATTATGGTGTAGGCATGCTTTCACTGTTGTGTTGTGTGACTGATGATTTTGTATATGACTGTGGCATTTAATGCACAGTAATGATACAAAACAGGGGAATAAGGCAAAAGGACAACTTATATCATTTTACTGGGTCAGAGTAGAAACAACTAAGCTAACAGCAAATGTGTGGACTGCAAAGTAGAAATAAGCATGACTCCTCTTTTTATAATCAATATGCAACAGGGCATGGAAATTTGACTATAAATTGCATGTAGGCAATAGAATACTTAGCTGGCATTTGCTGGTTTACATCCATTTGTCACGTTCCACTTTAATAAACCACCCAAAACACCAAAGACTTTTGATGACCTTTATTGTTTGAACATAATGATAAATGCATGAAACTTTATTAAACATAAACATAACTTCAATTCCTAGTAAGAGAAAGCATAAAATGACTATCCATAAGGGCAGTGTAACCACTCACCCTTGTAGTAAGCAGTGTCCCTCATTTGCTCGCTTATCCTCACACTTACAAGGCAGCTTTCCACCGCTCACCTTCAACACCTCCTTACCAAACCAAAACCACCAAGGCCATACAACTTCCACCAACAATCTTTCACCACTCCAAACACCTTTCACAAGTTATCTGCCAGAAGGGGAACAGAAGAGGGGCAAGCCTGTCCATCTTCTCTGCCCACCAGCCCACAGTCTGTTCCCCCTCACACCTTACCCTCCCTAAGCAGTCCCTCCAAAAACAACCCCAGATTCAAATTAAATAAGTCAAGCCCAAAATCACTAATATGAACTCCATCTGCCCTAAACCACATAGGATCCGTATCATCAAACTCACTGTGCCATATAGTATGCACCCCCATCCCTTCAACTGTTTGCCAATGTAAAGTTCATGAACCTATGAGCCCTCTCAAATGGATAAAACTTCTTTTCATCCCTCCAAACTAACTGAGGAATAATTTCCGAAAACACCAGACACACCATTGGATAAAGCTTCCTCAAGGCTAAGAAGTCTTCATATATATGATATACTAGCTGCCTTTTTGATATCACACCCAAATCATTACCTGCGAGATGAACCAACAGAATTTGAGGCAACCCCCACTGGCTCTGCAACATCGTAAATACCTGAAGTAGCTGGTTACACTTCAACCCTCTAATGTCATGCCAGGTAACCTTCCATCCGAGTCTCTGCAACCCCAAGTCAGTGACATTCCTCCTAACTGCAGCCTACCTAGCTGCCCAGTACACAAAAGAGTGCCTAAAATGATAATCTTTCTCCCTAAGGGGAACAAAAAATTAGCAGTAAAATGTGAAATACCAGCCCTCATTTAATATAAGTCAAAAATGCCTTAGAAGACCACCGCCCCACTCTTTTAGTGACTTCTATTGAACTGCTTCCTTTTGCCAGGTCAGATGCCCTGCCCATCCAAAAAGAATGAGTAGAAAATGTATCCCCCTCAAGGCCTACATGGAAAAAGGCCCTTCTAGTGACTAAATTCAACTGCTCCCCCCCATTAAAGCCCTACCACCTACAGATCTAAAAACTAAGCCATGTGCTGTACCCTCTTGAGACAGACAATCTCCTTCTCCATGCTACAGGACACATCAGTTCTGGCCTAAATTCCCCCAAAACTATAGTTGCTTCTTTCCCTCTTGATCAGTTTTCAGTTACCTCAACCTAATGTGCACTGCCCTTGGCACCATCAGAACATCATCCCATACCAGCGACCCCAGCAACTCTGACACCCAAAAAGCTCCACAGTACATCCATACACTCAATGTTCCCCACATTACATATCCCTCAGAGTTTCCAAATACCCTGCTTAAACCCTGTAACAGCACTTTTAAAATTTCTTTAGTCACTGGCCATCGCCTATCCCTGTTCGGGCCTTCCCCCCTACCCCATCCTTTCAACACCCGACCAACTGTCCAGGACTTAGTCAAATCCTCCAATCTGGCCAAACTGGCAAACACTCCAATTGCTGCCAAATCCACTTTCACCGATCTCACTGCCTTGCCCTGTTCCCTCATCACTGCTAAATAATGCAACAGTAAATCTTCCAACCACACACATTCCTCCTCTGGTAATTGCCAAACAAAACTATCAAAATCATCCAATGCCCTACCGTAAGCCTTCCTGGTAGATACTGTCCAAGACTGCTGAACCAACCTGCCAATCACTGGTGCTCAATCTGCCAAACCTCATCTGGTACCACCATGGGGTCCCCTTCTGCTGTCAGAGCCGCTTGCCAAAACCTGGAAAACTGAAAACGAGACGGGCTGTCAGCAAACTCATTTTTCACCCTGGTACATGTACCCCTGTGATAGAAAAATTAATCAACAAGCTCTGCAAAACTAGCTTACACAAAACTAACAAGAAACATGCAGATTTAGCCAACTTAACTTGCAAAACTCTCACCACTGCGATATTGTCCAAGGTAAAACTACCCTCCTACACCTCAAATGATCCTGCCACATCACTTACGCAGCCTAAATTGGCATCAGCTCCAAGAAAGCAACATCACATTTCCATTCCTCTTTCCAATGAGGAGGCCATGGTGCTGCAAACCATTGCCCCTCAAAAACACTCTCATACCCAACCCCCCCAGCTGTATATATAAACAGCTGCAAATCCCCTTGACCTACCCAATAATTTTGCCAAAGCATGACACCATTAAATTGTTATAAAAACCAAATCCAAGTCCAAAAACAAAAACTAGAAGTTTTGCACAGGAAGGCAGTTCCAAAACCACACACCACACACTTAGTAGAAAATAATGACATTCAATTGAGCGCACTTTCATCAATATACTTCTTCATAATGACAAAATACCCAGTAAATTTTCATTTTAAAACCACATCTAACGTGTCATTGGTTAGAAAAACACCACAAATGTTGACATCATTTCCTCCTCGCTAAATACATTACTAGAACCTAACCACTTAACATAAATAACATAACACCAAATCTCTCTACAAAAATAGTAAATACAATATCTACAAGTGTGTATGTGTAAATATATAAAATGTATATACATAAATACATGTGTAAATGTTCGTATATAAATAAACTTATACAAAAACAGACAATATTAAAAATAGTAAATGGATTTTAGTCTTAACAGGGGGTCAAGGGACAACCTATTATTAAGCCCAGGTGCAATGCACGCATTAGTTCTGATCTGCCACTTGAGTTCCAAAAACTCAAGATATAGGTCCGAAGGTCTCCCCCGAGATCCAAGTCCACATGGTCAATAGCCCCAAATTTAAAAGAGAGTGCGGGGAACTTATTGATGTGCTTATAAAGAGCATTACCCTCATTGTGCTGTTTTATGTCATAAAGATGTTGGTAAATTCTTTGTTTAAAAGTTCTTTTAGTTTTACCTATGTAGAAACTGTCACAAGAATCACATATTATGATATAAATCACACCTTTGAAATAACAATGATATTTTTTCTTGGGCAAAATAGGGCCAAAACCCCTCCCTACTAGTTTGACTTCCTCAATAATGTAAGGACATTGTGCACATCTACCGCATTTAGTGTTACCAGTTATAGCTGGTTTATACATTTTTCTCTCAACCAGTCCCTTTAAAGACATATTCCTTTTGTAAACAACTAATGGTTGTGTACCAACTTTACAAGAGACTTCATTGTCGAAATTAAAAATGCACCATAGTTTTTTAATAATTTGCTTGATGTGAAAAAAATCCAAAGTTTAGTTAAGAATCAATGCCCTGCTAAATCTGCTTTCATTGTCACGTTTATCCTCAACCCTCTTAGAGAGACCAGATGAAAGTAAGACTTTGTATGACCCTTGCTGCCTTTTGTTCAAAACTTAATTGAATATATTTTTGCTGTAAGCTAGCTAACTTCTCTTCTGGCAGGCAAAATAATCCTAGTCCCACGTCCACACTCAAACCCAAGAAGTCTAGTACCTTCACTGAGCCCTCCAACTTATGAGTAGTCAATGGCACACCCAACTTCTTGCACATCCCCAAAAACTCACGCATGGCCACACATGCTCCTTCTTTCCCTTCACCCACTAGCAAGAAGTCATCTAGGTAATGTACTGCTTTCTGTTACCATATTTAATGTAACAGTGTACTAAACCTTTCAAAAGTGGAACAAGCCATTGCACATCCCAACGGCATAGCTGTGTCAAAGTAAAAGCTATCCCCCACTACCATGCCCAGTAATGGCCAGTCCTCCTCACAAACCGACAAAAGGCAAAAGGCAGACTCAATGTCCACCTTCAAAAGCCAGGGGTCCTCAAAGTTTCTAATGATGTGGACCACATCATCCAGGGATGCATAGGTCACCCTAACCTCCTCCCCAGGGATGAAATCATTGACAGTGCTGCCATCTGGGTAAGATAAGTGATGTATTAAATGAAACTCACCTGGTCTCTTCTTGGTGACCAAACCCAAACGTGACACTTTGAAATGAGTAAATGGCGGACTATCAAAGAGGCCCAGCAACTTACCCACCTGACACTCCTTAATCAAAACCACCAGCACATCTTCCCTCCCATGCACTGACATCAAATTTTGTCCCACCTTACCATCCCCCACCAAACTTGACTCCATCAAAAATCCCCTCAAAAAATCCTCAACCAATTCCCATGCCACTGCTGGCCGCGGATACTGCGCTAGCAGATCCCACAGGACATGCACCTTAATAGATGAATGAGTCCCCTGGGTGCCCCCTTGTTCCCTAAAAGGACTCCCCCTTGTGGGCATGAAAATTGGCCCAGCCCTTGCAGTCCACTGGGTGGCCCACTCCATCCTCTCTGACAAGGAAAGGATGACGTCTGACCCCCAAACTGACCCTCACCCCCACAGCATTGCATCAATAAATGCCCACCTATACACTTTGAACAAATATGAGAGAATCTACAAGCTGTCCAGGAACATCTCCCCATGTTGAAGACCCAACATACTCCAACACCCCCTTCTGCAAGCTTACCCACTCTATTTCCCACCCCAAAGCTGTCCATCATAGTAGACAGCCAGATATCAGGGTGTCTTACCTCCCAGTGTATGGATTTATCGACTGCCTTCCTCTTGCAAAATTTGATCATACCACAGCCACACATTACCTGGCCATACTCTTTGTGCCTCTTGTATTGTCAAAAAATAAGCCAGGAGCAGTAGGGCCAAATTACCATCCCCTTCTAACCACACCACCATGTAATATATGAATTCCAAGACCCAATTCTCCCACATTCTCTGGCTAAGCTTACCCACTCACCTGTGACTTAATGCACCCAATGCTGCCAAGAGGTCTTTCCCATTCACCCCCTCAGCTTCCATCAAGCTCTGCACCATATCAGCATCAGTTAACTCAAAAATGTCCATTTATTCTCCCTTCCAGATCTTTTCCTTCACCGTAATTGATATGTGAGGAGTCAAAAGGATTGCTGCACCCTCCTGCCACAATGCCTGCTTCATCAACCAATCCCCGGGACGTGTCCCAAAGTCTGACCCTACCTCCTCTAGACAAGGGTCTGTATCTTCCTCTAGCAATGAAAGAGTACTATCAAAACTCAAATCATGACCCTCTAATGTCTGCAAACCCAAACCACCAGCCTTGCCCCCATCAATGTCCATGCGAGAACCTAGGCTGTCCGCTAACAATGACACTCAGCCTCTGGCACTCATTCCCTGCTCTCTGTCCCTCAGCCTTCCTCCCAACAGAGATTAACAAATCATTATCTGATGGGCTGAAGGTGGTGACACTGGTGTTGCCACCTCCGTTGTCTTCTCCCCCATGGTCAGCATCTGAACTGCTCTCTTGGCTCTGGTTGCTCGTGTACTGTTCCCTATCTATCATAACTTCTGAGTCTTGGGACCCTGCATGCTGGTAGCTGCTTCCTCATGCAGCATCTCCTGGAACAGTTCCTCTGCCCGGGCCATGATGCTCGCCCATCTCTGCCTCAAAGCCTGTACCTCTGCCATGTTGTTGCAGCTTAACACCTGAAATTACAAGCACACACTGTAAGTTAAAGTCTGTAATTGAAAAAAACACACACACACACACACACACACACACACACACACACACACACACACACACACACACACACACACACACACACACACACACACACAGTACTCCCCTGCCAGCCTTTTCCTAGAGTATGGTAACAGAACTCACTCAACTACTCCAGCACATGTTCTCATCCCAAGAAAGGCCCCAAGAAAACACCTGACAGAAATGGGTTGACAGGACAGCTGAAAAGTTAGTAGAGCAACTCCCTAATTAAATTAGTATGCTACCTGTCCCTATCTACTAAATATTTTCTACTGTGTCTCCTTCAGTGGACTTCTGCAGCATAGTATAAGATATTCACACACTTCACCCAACTACATCTTCTCCACTAATCCTTTGCCTCCACAAATACTAACACCCCCCACAGCTTAACTTGTCTAGCAGTCAGCAAAGTCAACGTACCTTGCTCCTGTAATCAAACCCCACTGTAGGTTGACAAAAAAAAACCCCTCTCCTCCCGATGGCCAATGTAGTAAAATGCCTATGGTATGCATAGCTCCACCGGTAACACACCTTGCCTTCTTCTTTTCTTTTTTTTTTTTTTTTGCTGCAGGCAATTCTGCACATGCACAGGCAACCATTAACAGCCAGCGAGGAAGCCCAGGAACCATCATGCTGCCCCTGCTCAGCCCACTAACCACCAATGAAAACCTTCTAGCTGAAAAGTAAAGGGCTAGCAACCCCCAAACAGACTTACTCATTCACTCACCAGGCATGCCTCTCATGTAGCTACCCACCTTACTTCACTTCCTCCCTTCATCTCCATCCTGCTTAACCCTTTCATGCCTACTCCCTTTCAAACCCTCTCTACTACCCACACTACCTACTTCTTCACTTAAAACTCCCTATTACACCCTCCCCTCTCCATTAAAGATGTCCAGTGACAACTTTGTCTGTTCCAAACTTCATTTCTCATTTACACCTCATTATAAATTTCTTTGTATATTCTTATTCATGGCCATTGCACTTTAACATAAGTGGCCTCTACGAGTCACGGCTTACCTGTGCTTATTCACAGAAAGACGGGATGTCTATAATGCATTCTTGCAATGACTATGAATACTGCTCTATGCCTAGATTACTTAAGTAGTGCAGTTATATGTTTGTTTGTTTTTCTGTCTGTTATTGCAAATGTTAGAACTTCACAGATACTGTGGTGAAAGACAAAACATTTAAAACACTAACTATAACTGGCTTTTTTAAATAAATATATTTCACCAGAGCTGGTTGAAAAGTACTAGTAACTATTCGTTAAAGACATTATTTTAGTTATAATCAAAATGTAAATGAAAGGGTGGTATTTTATCTGCAACACAAAAGAAGAAAACATATATAAATCAATTACAAAAAAAGCTTTCAATCCTAAATCTTTTGAACTAGGCTATTGTTTTCTAGAAGCACATTTCATGTCACAGTTCATCTTTTACACACTTTTATGAATGAGTCCTTCTCATCTTAGTGTAAAAAAAAACATAGTGCATGCCACTTCTTACCCACTCATGTCTGAAGAAATACTTTTATCACTGAGGTTCATCCTGCTCCATAAACATTTCTGGTATGTCTAAAATTCATTCACAGCACAAACAGATTGAGGAAGGAGGATCTGATCTGAAATGTATTAGAATACATGTATAGTTATACTTTCTTAGTATACTCCACAAGGTGAGTGATTTGTGTATGAAAAACAATGAACAGTGTCCAGAAATCTGTAGTTGTCATAAACAACTACATCAGTGTGCACTTAAAAGTTTTCATGCTGCATTGAGTGGATTAAGAATTTATTTCTGCCTCTATCATTTCTCCTATTTGCTGCCATTATAACCCTTATATTAAAGTCTGGCATTCTCTTTAACCACTGTCATTGCAAACGTGTAATATCATGTCACTGTGATGTATCATACAGCTTTTCTCCTCAGGCCTCTGCTAAAAATGGATACCAGTTGGATTTTCCCCTGTAAAAAAATGACAATAAATAAATAATAAATAAATAAATAAATAATATCCTCTCTTGCCAACTGATGGTGATTAAACATGTCAGCCTATACAATATGTATTGCTTGCAATAAGCAAACTTTGGAGGAAAGTCATTCATATCACTCATATGGTGCAGTAATGTTATGTGTGACATACCAAAAAAGAGGATTAAGACACATGCCAGGTCAACACTGCTTAATTATGTACTAATTAAAAGACAACTTTAACATCTAGAATAAAAAGTCAGCATTGTTCTAGTTATGTTTTATTTTCCCATTTAAAAAATGAAACAAAGACAACAGCAAAACCATGTTTCATATAGGTGATAGATTATATTGTTTTACTTATTTATTTATCTATGTATGTATGTATGTATCTATCTATCTATGTATTTATTTATTTTTATGCATTTGTCTATTAATTTGATTTTGTTAACTGGAATAAAGCATTGATTACAAATGACTAGTTTCAGTGTTAAACTAAATAGAAGTGCAGCAATAAAATTAATTTATACAATACAGATAGTTACATTTTGATACAGTGTGCACAACAAGGTTAGAGCAATGTAACAGTAAGGCATATACAGCTGATTGGAGCTGAAATGAGCTTTAACATTATGAAGAAGTCATATACACTATACAAAAGAGAGTCTAATCTTAAGGTACATGTTATATACAGTTAGCGGGATAAGAGAGCAAAAAAAGTTATTAAGCAGTGACAGAATATGGTCTGCTTTGGTAATGCGCCCAAGTTCATATAACTGGCATTTGTCAAGTTTCAGAAGATGAGTTTTTAGTTCCATCCAGAACAGCTGGTATGATGATATTTCTTTGAAATAAGTAGGAATCGATTGCCAAAATTTGGTGTCAAGAATGGAGAAGCAGTGATCTGAGCAGTAAAGCTTGGTTTTTGGGCTTGTAGCAAGTGAGATGAATAATCATAATTCTGGTGGTTGCAGGATGGGGTTTGCTGTATTAGCTTAGATGCTAAGGGAGAGACTGTTTGGTTGCACATAAGTTTTAGTACTTGGAAGCCTAATAGGATGTCAGTTATTTGCTAGACTGGGAGCTGTTTTGCTTTTTCTAGGGTTTTGAAGTGGTGTCCAGGCCTGGGTGAAAAAACCTGGAGATTTTTTGGTGATTCATTGTATGTTTGTGTGTGTGTGTGTGTGTGTGTGTGTGTGTGTGTGTGTGTGTGTGTGTGTGTGTGGTATTTGTCCTTGAAGCTGGTGCTACCAATGGAGGGCTGTACTCCATTTGACAGAGGATTATGCTTTGACCAATAGCTGATATGGATTATTGGTATAGAAATGAGAACAGCTTGTTGGCTCAGGATATCAGTAAGTTAACATTTTCCTGGATTTGTTAATATAGAGAGTGAATATTAGAAACTGGCTACATATTTGAAAGTAATATTTTTCTAAGGCAATGCAGTTAGAATCAAATATTTGTAGCTGAGAAGGAGTTACGTGGAACTTCTGTTTGTTTCCAAAAAGCATGTTTTTGTTTTGGATGTGTTAGGGTTTGTTTTTAATCCATTGTATAAGGTAGAGGAAATTAGTTTGAAATTATTTTTGGAGTGGAGTGAGGGATTGATTTGAGAAGAATCAAAACATGTCACTTGCAAAAAGTATCAGCAGATGGTGAGGGAGGGTTTTACAGGAGGTTTATTGACAAAGATGAAGAACTGGAGGAGAAAGAATAGAGCCATGTGGGACACATTTTGTCAGCTTGCTGAAGGACAGAGTGAGGACAACTTTTACAGTAAACTGAGAATCATGAAATAGTATTTGTTTAGTTTAAATTTCAAGTAAGTGGTTTAAGAAAATTGTTGTAATCCCTTAAATCAAATGTTTTTGAGAGGTCAATAAAAATGGTGCCGTTCAGCTGGCCTTTTTTTTTCAAGTTTCCTTGGCAGGGGTGGCTTTTCGGGTGTGCCAAGATTTATTTCTCAGGAGTCGTTTTAATTTAGAGGTAAGCCATTTTTTATTCATTTATATAATCTAGTAATTCAGATCAAGCATGTTTCTTGTAGTTTTCAAGAGTACTGGTAAATTATTCTGCTTCTTGGGTTGAGTCATAGGAGCTAAGGATTACTTTTAGATTATTAATGTTGGATTGTGATCTGGCTCTGAAAGAGATAACATGTTGGAGGATTTTGTGTGTGTGTGTGGGGGGGTGGGGGGTGAGTGTAGTAGAAAGCTAATTAGGATATGGTCACTAACGGTTGGAGGGTGGATATCATTGTAGATTAGTGATGGATTAAAAGTGATCACTACATCTAGTAGAGAGTAATTATTGGTATTGAGGTTTGGGGGGGTAGGTTGTTGTACAAGGTGATTAAAGTTGAAATTAGATAGGGGTCAGTGACATCATCAGGTATTGTGTTAAGCATGTTTACACTGAAGTCACCAAATAATATGAGGTAGTTTATGTTTGCTGTTGTTGAGAAAATGTCATATAATAGCTTTTGGAAGTTATCAATAGTTGCAAAATGAGGGTGGCAGGCTAGATTCTATAATCATTAAAACGATATAGTTGTGTTATGAGATGAAAGCATTTACTTGGTCAGTTCTGTTATGTATACTTTGGATATTTATTAGTAAGCAGGGCAGGGATATGAGACCCGGATCAAATTCATTTGGACCTCAGAGGAGAAGTATAAGAATGTTCTTTGGATGATGTGTGGCTTAGTAGATAGGGGATATAAATGAAGTGTAGTAAAGTAAATGTCTGAGTGATGTGCGAAAAGGTAGGACAAGGAGGTACATTTTGGGGGTAATGTTGTTGGTGCTGAATGAGTATGTGGAAAAAGCAGATCAGTGGTTATTTGTCCTGCTGCTGATGTGTAGTAGTGGAAATGGTAATAGTGGTAAGATGCAGTGGAGTGAGAGTTTATATGCTGGGATGATTGGATGGGGGATTGTGGAATTAAGTAGGTTTTAGAGTTCTGACAGTAGTTGTAGCTGTTTGGATAGTGTGTGGCAGTCTATAAAGATTGCAGAGAAAATGTTGGCATTTCTAATGTGTAGAGTAGGTGACATACCTTTCAAACTCTTAGCAGAAGAAATCTGGACAAAGCCAAAAATAATGGGGAACAAAGGCCCCAGAATAGGAAGATTTTAAATTTTAAATATTGCCATTGCAAACTTGGAAAGATGCTTTGCATTAACATGCATTTTCTGAAGGATATAAAGTCTGAAATTCAAATGTTTGTCATTATTTTGTGACTTCAATTCAGTGATTTGACAAAAAAGCACAAATTTTATGAGAATCAGACCAAAAATATGAGCCACAAATCTGGACATTCTGCTAAAATATGGACAGGTGAGAGTTATGGTAGGTTATAGTAAGCAGAAAGTGTTCTGTATTGCAGTGTTTTTTAGGTGGAGAAGAACATCTTAACAGTATACATTAGATTCATAGGTTCATAGGTAGGTACTAGGCTATTGGCCCAAGGGCCTACATAAGCCTAGCCAACAAGGTTCCCTGGCTTATGCCACCCAAGAAAGTTATTTTCCTGTGCCACTGTCGAGTAGAGACACAGACGTATTTCCTATTTCCCATCCACTCATCAAGATTTTTCTTGAAGAGTGCTAAAGAAGAACTTTCCTTGACATAGATGGGTAGCCTGTTCCAGAGTATGGGAAGTCTCTGGGACAGGAATCTATCCCTCCAGCATGTCCTGTTTATTGTGGTGACAAGGTTTAGGTCCCTAGAGCATGTAGCTCGAAGGGATTAGGATTTCTTTAGGTGTAGCATGTCCAACAGCTCTGGGTTTGACATAGCTTTATATGTTAGGCAGAGATCACCTCGGAGCAGGTGCTATGCTACAGAGTAAAGCTGGAGTTTTTTGAGATGGTCAGTGTAGGGCATTTGTTTGAGGCAGTAATCCTCTTTGTGAGGTACTTCTGTGGCCATTCCAGCTGCTGCAGATGTCTTGTGAGGTACATTCCAAAAGGGGCATTGTACTCTATAATGGGTCTAATGAGTGTCGAGTAGAGGGGAACAATGACCTCTTTTTTCCTGGATGAGAACCCTTTTATGATGAGGTGTGCCACGTAGAAGGACATCCTGACTACTGTGAAGATGTGACTATCAAAGGAGAGACTACTGTCCACCTGGGTCCCAAGGTGTCTTATCAAATATTCGGTGTTAAGTAGATTGCTGCCTATGTGGTAGTTTGTGGGTACAGAGTTTTTACCAAAGGAGATGACACTGCACTTTTTGGAACTGAGCTTGAGGCCATGACTCTGACACCAGGCATCTGTCTCAGTGAGGCCCTTCTGTAGGATGTCCACATCATTTGGGGACTTGACTATGGCTCCTAGTTTGCAGTCATCTGAGAACTTCATTAGCCAGAGGCCTTCTGTTTTAGCCTGTACTTCAGAGAAGTAGATACCAAACAGGAGAAGTCCCAGGGCAGAACCCTGTGGTACTCCACTTGTCACTACTTTGACGTCAGATTTGGAGTCTGCAAATTTTACAGTGTGGGTTCTGTCAGTGAGCCAGTTGGCAACCCATCTTGTGATGTAGGGATTTATACCTAGTTTAGTGAGTTTAACTATAATTCCAGAATGGGGGATGGTGTTGAAAGCCTTGGCGAGGTCAAGATAGGCTGTGTGAACCACCTTACCCTCATCTAAGGCTTTGGTGACTGCCTCAAAGAAGTCGATCAGGTTCAGGAGGCATGATCTGCCTTTCACAAACCCGAACTGGGTGGGATCCAGAATTTGGAGGTTACCAATGTCTTTATTTATGAGTTCCATGATGATACGATCCATGACCTTGCTGACCAGGCTCGTCAGGCTAGTAGGTCGATAGTTTCCGGGATCAGTGGTGGCTGCCCCTATGTGGAGTGGGATAACTGTTGCTGTGCACCATTCAGTGGGCACAATGCCTGATGTGAGGCTATTATTGAACATGGTGCTTAAGTGGGCAGCCAGTTCATTCTGAAGTTCGTGTAAAACGCAGCCTGGGATGTTGTACGGTCCCATGGATGCTGTGTTTTTGGCTTTAGAGAGTGCAGCTTTTACCTGCATAGTTATGATTACAGGGACTCTGCATTCTTCCTGTATAGATATGGGCCCTTTAGGGGGTGAGGGGGGGTAAAGTTAGCACTGAACCTATCTGCCAGGATGTTGGCAATATCAGTTGGTTCTGTCATTTTCATGCCGTTGTGCTGTAACTCAGAGCAGATCTGGGTGTTGCCATCGAGATTCTTGACATAGCTATAGAATGCTTTGTGGTTGTCCTTAGAATTACTGGCAATTTTATTTTCGTAGCTAGCTTTGGAGGATCTTATAAGGGATCTTAGCTTCTTACTGAGGCTGACCAGGGAGCTCCTCCACTCATGAGATTTTACTCTCTTTTGTAACAGTTTCTTCCTTCTGTTGTACAGTTTGTTTATGGCAGGGAACCACCAGATTGGCTTCCTTTTTTGGAGGATAACATCTTGGTTCTGTTTGGGATAGTTATTATTACTTGTATTTGTGATGTATGTATAGGATGGTTGGTATATGAAAGAGTGGATAGTGTACAGTAGAAGGGAAATATTTATGTGTTTTGGATGTTTAGGTTGTATACATGAACCTGTTGGGAATTAAGTGGTAATTAGTTGTGAGGTCGTTGTCATTTGTAAGCAGTGGTATAACTTTAAGATGGGCGTGTGGTGGGAGGGATTATGAGTGCAGAGTACAGCCTATGGATTTCATCATGTGGGGGAGGAGTGAAGCAGATCACAGCTACTGAGTAGGTAAGAGGTGATTAGTGTCAGCATGCACACTGAGTAAGAGATCAGCAATGCTGTGTTTGCATCAGTGGGTATGTGAGCCGGATTGCCACTGTGTTTTTATCCTGAGAAAATGTCAAATGCTGCATTAAATAAAGGCAAAATAGAAACTAACAGCTTAAACCTGTTTGACAGATCCATGTACAGGCAATTACAGGCACAGGTATTAGTGCTCTGAGGTAGCATTACCAGGTACATATGCTTAGGAACTGGAGTTGGGAACAGAAAGGTTAAAAAAAAAGGTCTTAGGAAAAAAGAATGGATTACAGAAAATAGATTAGAAAGAGATGTTAAGGATGGTTGCTTATTACTTTACACTGTCTGTTACGTGAGAGCAAATACCAAGCACTTTTCTGTAAAACACTTACAATTAGCAGCAAAACAGTTAGAAGCAAAGTCCAAGGGTGTTTTAGGTTCCTATGGCTGATAAGCTTGCACTTTTGCAGCAAAGAATTATGAGTTCTTGTACTTTTCTCCATCCACTGATTTAAGCCACAGATAATGGAAGCAGTATAGGACTGTGCAGGTAATGTTCTGTGAAGATCCTTTGCCTGCTAGATGTAGAGAGGGGGCTGAAGTTTTGTCCTTTGATGTGATAATAGAAACTATCAAACAAGAGAAGATGCAACGTGTTTAGTAATAAATGCTAATTTATAGAAGTAGAAGGCAGAAAGTGTGAATCCCTCCATATATCCTTAACCCCTTTTCTCATTTTGTACATGGAGTCGGAGTGTTACTTCAACAGTGACAATCATCTCGAGCCACGTTTACACCACCAGGTGGCTATCCCTGCTGCAGTAGTTCATCCATACCATTCACACACACACACACACACACACACACACACACACACACACACACACACACACACACACACACACACACACACACACACACACACACACACACACACACACACACACACACACACACACACACACACACACACACACACACCTATGGCCAATTTAGAGTGTACAATCCACCTACTGCATGTCTTTGGTATGTGGGAGGAAACTGGAGCACCTGACAGAAACCCACACGACCACAGAGAGGACATACAGACTCTGCACAGAAGGCACCCAGGCCGGGAATCGAACTGGATAACCTCTTGCTGTGAGGTGACTAACTGCTTCACTACACCTTATATAACTCATAAACAATGCTCTACAAGAAGGATTATTTTATTTGAGAAAGTATAAATAAATTAAAATATTAATCAGGCAACTTAATTCACGATATCATAACCTATTTTGGTGCAAATTAAGCCACAGACATAACAGAAAAGGTTCATTCCAGAGTCTGATATTTGGTGAAATATAATCACATGTTGCTTGTGGATTTACTGAGTTAAGCTACAGCTATAGGACCAAAATATGTCCAAAATAGCATAACAAAAGAAACCTAGTTAATGAGGTATCAAACCAGTTATACGTTTTGTGCATAACTACATTAAGTTCTGCTTCTTATCCAGTCTACTACAGCTGTATGCATGTCACGTGTATAACATGTAAAATTGCAAAAAGAGATTCTACTACATTTACCAAGGCAAAGGCTGAACATCTTGACTTTTTTTCTTTTAACTTAGTATACGTTTGGATTTGATGTGGGCTGGTTATGTTTTCTTAATTTGGTATGATTCTTTGATTAAGCTGCATTGGATATGCAGAAATATTTCTCAGATCCGTCAAAATGGCTCAAGTGTCAGTACTGCTCCTTGGTTTCTTATTAACCTAAATCTGTTATAAAAGCCAGAAATAAAGCCTGGAATCAATGAGAAGAAACAGGTGACCCCTTACTGTCATAAGGCATTTCTTTTAAACAGGCAGATCAAGGAACTGAAATTCACATACCTCAGAACAAAGCCAACCATAATGGCACTGCAACCCAAGCATTTCAGGAAAGCGTTATAGCCTATTTTGCTATTGACTACTTTAATAAGATTCTATGGATAGTGCAATAGAAGCCATCTTAGTGCACCATCCTTGCCAACTGTAAACAACTGCAAAAACTCTCATACAATCACCAATAAATCTCAAACAAAACCTCACTCATCTTCAAAGCATTATTAGCACCTTTTATCAGGCAATTGCCTTTAAAATTGTTAGGCAACTCCATAACAATTCTTCTCCAATCCAAACTAATAACCAGGAAACAGAGTCGAAAGGCGGTAAAAAAAGCTTTAATAACTGCAAGCTGCTGTTTGTGGTTATTAAAGCTTTTTTAACCAGCTTTTGACTCTGTTTCCTGAACTCCATAAAAAGTTACAAAGGAAAGCAAACCCAAGCAAATTATAGCGTTCACCTTACTTTCCTTCATATCACAGCTTGCCGATTAGTCAAACCCCTTGCCCGTATTTTCAACTTATCTTTCACTTCCTGTAATGTTAACCTTCAACCTAAACATTTCTTTATTATCAGTAGCCCTAAAATTCCATAGCTGGCTCCACCCCCCACCCCCACCAAGATTGCAGACTAGTCTCACAATTCTGTCCTAGTAAAAAAGTATTAAAAAACATTTATTGACAACTATTTGATGACATTAATATATATTGTTCATTCATAAATGACCATTGGTATTAGATCTCAACATAATATGTTTATAAAACTTTGTACTGTGATAGCTAATTTTTTTTTTTTTTTTGACCACCGAGGAAGGTTGACTTACAAGATTTATATTTAATGGGCATAATTACAGGTCATTCATGTACTGGTGGATGAGTGGCATTAGTTCAAAAATGTAATATTGGGGTGACTTTCGCTGCAATGTGTTGCATTGTGTAAAATGGTGGATTGTTGTTTGGCAAGCTGTCATTTTTCATTGTGATGTGACCATAGAGCTAATATATATATATATACATATATATATATATATATATATATATATATATATATATATATATATGTGTGTGTGTGTGTGTGTAATTTAGGGGATATGGAAGATGGAGACACCATGGGGGAAAGTAAAGGGGGCCTTGGCTCCTGAAAAAAAACATTTTTTTTTTTTGCTTTTTTTTAAGTATTTTGGACTCACCAGTTTCAATTTTCATTTTCCAGAAACTGGTGAGTAAAATGACCATGCTTCAATTACTCATAGGTAAGCCATATTTATTGAGCTAAATAGGACATATAAAACTGTGGAATATCAAATTCTATTGGGTAAACCTGAAACTCTGTGACTTAGACCAAATATAGTATCATGGTTCAACTGCTATCTAACACACATGACTTTCAAAGTCAGCTTATTCTAGTTCATTTATAAATTACCTTACTAATATTATACATACCTCAATAAGCTTATTATCATGCTGACAGCATTATTCTTCAACGGGATGGTCCTCCTAAACTCTCCCACCCCATATCTGCAAATTTTCAAAGTATTTCTCCCAGTTACTTTTTCTTGGTGATTTTTGCCTCCATGCCTGCTGACCATAGGTTCATAGGTAGGTACTAGGCTATCTGCCCGAATGCATTTATAAGCCTAGCCGGAATGTGTTGGCTTTCACTGCCCCTTTAGATTAGCTCCCTGTGCCTCTGTCCAGCAGAGCCATTGAAGTGATCCCTGGGGTAAACTTTCTGTTTCCCATCCACTCGTCAAGGTTTCTCTTGAAAAGGGTTAGCGAGGAGCTCTGCCTAATGTAGATTGGAATCTTGTTCCAGAACATGGGAAGTCTCTGGGACAGGAATCTATCCCTCCAGCACATCCTATTTATTGTTGTGGTGAGGTTTAGATCCCTAGAGCATGTGGCTCGAGAGGATATGGTTTTCTTTAGGTGGAGCATGTCCATCAATTCTGGGTTGGACATGGCCTTGTATGTCAGGCAGAGATCACCTCTGAGTAGGCAGTATGCAACCGAGTATAGCTGGAGTTTTTTCAGTCGAGCTGCATAGGGCATCTGCTTGAGGCCAATGATCCTCTTGGTGAGGTACTTCAGTGGTCTTTCCAGTTGTTGCAGGTGCCTTGTAAGGTACATCCCAACTGGGGCATTGTACTCTATGATGGGTCTGATGAGTGATGCATAGAGGGGCCCAATGACCTCTTTTGATCTGGATGCAAACCCTTTAGTGATTAGGCAGGCCACATAGAAGGATTTTCTTACCACTTTGACAATGTGATTATCAAAGGAGAGGTTACTATCTACTTGGGTCCCCAGATCCCTTATTATGTCTTCCATATTTAGGGGGCTACCACCTATGTGGTAGTTTGTGGGTACTTTGTTTTTTCCAAAGGGGATGACTATGCACTTTTTGGCATTTAGCTTGAGGCCATGGTTTTGACAGAAGGTATCTGTCTCAGTGAACCCTTTTAGAGGATGTCTGTGTCAGCCGGAGAGTCAGTTATAGCCCTTAGTTTGCAGTCGTCTATGAACTTGGTCAACCATAGTCCTCCTGCGCTTGCCTGTACCTCTGAGAAGTATATGCCAAACAGGAGGGTTCCTAGGACTGAGCCCTGGGGAATGCCACTTGTAATCGGTTTAGAGTCAAACCTAGCTCCTGCAACTCTTACCATGTGGGTTCTGTCAGTGAGCCAGTTGGCAACCCATCTCTTGATGTAGGGGTTTATGTTCAGGCTGGTGAGCTTGTCTATAATACCTGAGTGGGGAATGGTGTTGAAGGCTTTTGCGAGGTCTAGTTAAGCTGTGTGGACCACCTTTCCCACGTTTATAGCTTTGGTATCTGTCTCAAAGAATTCCACCAGGTTTAGGAGGCATGATCGGCACTTAACAAAGCCGAACTGGGTAGGGTCCAGTGTTTGGAGGTTTTCAATGTCTCTGTTAATGAGATCCATGATGATGTGCTCCATAGCTTTGCAGACCAAGCTAGTCAGGCTTATATGGTGATAGTTACTGGGGTCTGTTGTGGCTCCACCTTTGTTGAGTGGGATAACCATTGCTGTGTGCCACTCTGTGGGCATGTAGCCTGTGGAGAGGCTGAATTTAAACAGTGTGTTTAAGTGAGGGGTTAGTTTATCTTTGAGCCCATGTAGGACAAAGCCTGGGACACCGTCTGGTCCCATTGATGTTGTGTTTTTGGCTTTGGAGAGGGCTGTTTTAACCTGAGTGTCTGTGATTTCAGGGGCACTACATTCTTCTGCAATAGCTATGGGCCATTTTGGGGGTGAAGTTTGCACTGAACATGTCTTCCAGGATGTTGGCTATATCCGTCGGTTCAGTGTATTTTGTGCCATTCTGCACTAACTCCGAGCAGATCTGAGAATTGCCACTTTGATTCTTGACATAGCTAAAGAATGCCTTGTGGTTATCTTTGGAGTCCATGGCAATTTTTCTTTTGAAGCTAGGCTTGGATGATTTTATGAAGGATCGTAGTTTCTTGCTGATACTGATCAGGGATGTCTTCTCTTCATAGGATTTTACTTTTTTCTGTACTAGTTTCCTCCTTCTATTGTATAGCTTGTTTATGGCAGGGATCCACCAGACTGGTTTCCTTTTCTTGGAGGGGTGATTCTTGGTTTTGTTTGGGATAGCACGATCCATGCATTCTTGTATGCACCCATAGAGTGCATTAGTAAAGGATTTTGCAGCTTGGACAGCATTATCCTTTAGCATGGGGGTTTTGAAACTTCCCACCTCGGTCTTAAGTAACATGAAGTTTGCTTTTGAAAAGTTTATCATGGTGGTTTCTTTGACCACGGGTGGTGGAGGAATGTGGATATCCAGAGTGATTAGTTTATGGTCAAATCTAACCAGCAAGGGGTTGACCTCTGGTGTGGAACACCGGTTGCCCATGTTGGTGATGACCAGGTCCAATATGTTGTCACCTCTGGTTGTGGTGTTGACCAGTTGATCCAGGGCATTTGAGTTTATAAATTCTAGGAAATGTTGTGCAAGGGAGTTTGTACTTGAGTAGTTCTCCCAGTTACTGTTCAGGTAATTGAAATCACCCCAATATCAGGGTGTTTGGTAAGACCTTTATGTTTCCCAGTGTTTCCAGAAATGCGGAGTGGGGGTCCTGGGACATGGTGGCTGTTCTGTAGCAAGCTGTAATTTGAATAGCAGTTTGGCCCGTTGTTAGTTGCATGTGAATGATCTCTGAAGCATTGTGCTGTGCCACTAACCTGGAGGTGTGGGTATCCTTGATGAATATGGATACTCCCCCACCTTTTATATTTTGGTACAGGTTTTGTGGTCGAAATGTATGGTATGAGTTGTATCCTGGTAGTGCTGGGTTGCTCTCTGGTACCTTAAACCAGGTATCTGTTACTGCACTTATATCGGTTTTCTCCATACAGAGGAGTGCCTCAAGTGCATGCATTTTGAGGTTTAGACTTCTGGCATTGAGTAGCACTATCCTCAGTTTTTTGTTACCTGTGCTATTTACAGTGGTGGGTTTGTCTTTTGAGCCTTGCCTAAAAAAGGCACTATGGGGATGGCAAGAACTTTAGCCAGTATTAGAAAGCCTAAGGGTGACAGGTACAAGCCGTCTCTAACCAAGCAGCGTGGCTTGTCGAGCATGTCATCCCAGGCTGACAGACACTGGATCCCATTTTAATGACACCAGAAGCATAGCCTATTGTTGACTCATGGCTTACAATAATTATACTAGGTCCATTCATTCCTCAGATGTGAGTCGTTCGCATGAATATAAGATGAGAGCTGTCTGCGGGGATGCAGCTATTCAGGCAACCACAAGGTTGACTGTACCTTTGCTGGTGTCCTGGGAATGTCTGCATTTTTGAAACATCTCAACCTATTCCATGGGCATTAGGATGAACAATGCGCATTACTGTAGAGGCTTACAATGCCTTTTGTAAGAAGAGGATGCATGTTCCCATACATCTACTGTGAGGGCTACTATCCTTTGGTCGATTGGAGGAACTAGAATCCATGGCAGGTCACAAGTTTGCATCCCAGTCCCTCTTCAAAGATGATCTATGCAATATGCAGAGTGGCTGCCTGCCCTTTCCTTAGGGTGGCCATGCATGTCATCCTCTGCCAGTACCATTAACCACCAGAGCCACTAATCCAACTCATGTCATCTGGGCCGTAGTCAGTGCTTTATCCCTCTATGCTCCCAGTGCTTACAGATTTCTTACAGTCATGCTGTTGGTTCAAATTGCTTCCATATCATTTTTTTACTCTCGTAAGCTAGCAAATAGCAGCTCTTTAATAATATTAACTTCTGGTAACCATCAGATTGCTTATTTTACAATATGTGACCAAAGGTTCACCCATGACCTGTACTATTACCTTCAAAACCTGCATTAGCATAATTGCAGATATGGTTGGCATTCAGTTAAGAGCCTCTTACTCAATAGCCAGTCACCTTATCCTTAAATTCAGGGATGCCTCAGCAATCAGTGTTCCCATTCCTTATTTGGAACATACCCTTCCAATTATTACTCCTATAATCATCTTTTTTAAAAATATAAGGAATTCAATCCACTATAAACAGCATCTGTTAGTTCATTCACTCTTACCTCCTCCCCCGCAAAAAAATGAACATCTCTGTTACTCCCTAAAAAGTCAAATTGGTTAACTGGTACTACTCACTCCACCTTACTATATTGTTTTTAAACATTGCATGAAAAGTACCACTCATTTCTAAAAATAACCTGATGATAATAATGTAGTGCTACCTTTGAATTCAGAAAGGCTATATACTTACTTTCCATAGACATTCCTTCAGACTTTTTAACAAGACTGCTAACTTGAACTTTATCACCTCAAAGCATAAAAACTTAACATATTATACTCAAATTAAAGAAAAATAGGTAGCACAACTGAAAGGGACACAATGCTGCACCTTCTTCATTGACAGAAGTTAGACATCTTACTCCATCAGAGTTTCAAAATGTCCATCACAACCTAGAAAAAGCATAACCTAATGTTCATCTGATATGACTTTACATAAGTCATGATTGAAAAGGGTTCGTGTACCTGCACACCTACCCTAATGAACAAACAAACAAACAAAAATGTGGACTACTCAAATTCCATTATTAGAGTATGAGAACAGATTTATTTTGGTTGCACATGACTGAATCTTTCAATTTCCACCAGTAATTATGTTTATTCTGTGGTTATTTTATTTGTTTTCATTTTAATATGGGCGTTTCTTTATGGCACACAACAGTGGCAGTATTTATAAATCCTGTAAATAAAATTGTAATTTCATATTACTAGTTCTTTATAGTTGTTTTCCTGGTTATTGTCAATAAACTCTAGAGAGTTGGGAACTGAGGCTTGATTACACATCCAGAAATTGTAGCATAAAATTACACTAAAAGTTTAGTTGATAAAAATGTATTAGAGCACGTTTGCAGAAAACATTGAATTGCTTTTCAAAAATACAGTAGAACTTTGCAATCATAACCCATATGTTGCCAATCTGTGTTTAGGATTTACACCTCCAAAAACCAAAACCTTCCTTTTGTATATAATTTTAATTGTATATAAAATGCTAACTGATCTAAGTAAAAAAAATTCCAAGAGAATAATCTTCAAAACAAAAGTGATGTAGTTTTTTCTGTATAATATTATTATTATTATTATTATTATTGTTATTATTATTATTATCATCATTTTATCTATTGTAGTTATAGTTGAGCCATTCATTTGAGGGCATAACTGCAGTAGTTATTTTGGAACAAACTTTATAGCCCTTAATTATTTCCATCTATCTTAGATAAATATGATATCTCCATCTTATTATTTGTTTCCCAGTTGTTTAGAAAATCAAGAATGAATGGATTTTCTTTTTTAATTATTTTTGACTTTAAGTCAACATTTGAGATAAAGAACTGTCTAGTCAGTTATACTATAACCTAGTTTTCCATAACCAAATAATATGTATCTGTTAAATAGTAAGTGCTAAGCACTTTAGTCTCTCTTAACAATTGTTTTCAAAAATCAAATCCTAACGTTTAAGTTTAGTATTTTTTGAAAGTTCAGACTGTCTGTATATTCTGACAGAAATGATGTAGGGGATAATTTGAAAGACCATCATTTTATCTCTAGTATTTATATGTCTAAATGTTTGAATGTGTTGTTTATGTAAGTTGAATCGGTGAGGTTATTTGTGTTTTAAAATAAATATTTCATTAACAACCACCCAGGAATGTAAACCTTAGCTCCAGATGATTGTCAGTGGTGAAGTGACACCTTGGCCCCATGTGCAAAACTATGAAAAAGGGATTGTGGATGGATGGATGGATTTTATTAAGAGCCACGTCATTTTATTATTCAACATTTATATGTGTTAAATAGTGATAAATGTCTTTATTTAACCAAATGATTTCATTTATATTTTCCCAACTGGATGAGTGATCAGAATTTAAACATAAAGCTACTATTTTTATAACTGAAGCTATGGCATATGTTTCTAGGTCAGGAAGCCCTGTTCTGCCATTTTTCCATTCTCTTAGAAGGTGCCCCAAAGCTGTTCTAGGTTTGTTGCGGTACCATAAGAACATCAAACAAATGTTGCTAAATTGTTTAATGTGTCCTTCAGGAGGAACTAATAAGTTGTCTGTATAATTTATAGTGTTTGTGATGAAATGATTAACTTAATTAAAATCATCATTTTTAAACAGATCTTAAACAGATTTTAGATTGTGCATTTCCTAACAATTTTAAGGATTTAACATGATATTTTCTTTGTGTTTTAAATTAATGATACGCATTACTGAGACAGTAGACTGTGTTTTCATTGGTGGTTTTCTTGGATAATTAAGTGAATGGATTATATAATGAGATGATTCAGTTATAGCTTGCATCTGATGAAGTCTTAGCAACTTAGACAAAAAAGCTGTGCGTGTAATTGCGTTTATGTGTTTGAACTGATTATTAAACCAGCTTTTGGATCCTATCATTAAGCCGACTATTTTCCTTTATCTGTGGTACTTATTTTGTTTGGATTTAAAATCATCAGCCTGTCTTCTATAAAAAGGAATAACTTACTCCATTTATTTATTATTATTTTTAATATTGTCTAAAATATTTTTAAAAATTGCTGTTGCTATTTCTTTACAATTGAATGTAAGAGTAACCCCAATTATTCCATTTTAATTCACTATTAGTTTCCAGGTAATTATTTAGTCTTTGGCAATTAATAAAATGTTAGTTTTATTCTGTTCAACCATTTAGATTTGACATCAATTCAAGTTTTATTTAATATTTTCTAGGGAAGAGTCAGTATTACATATTGCTTTCGTTATATCAGCAGCAAATAGCTCAATTTTGTAAGTATATTGATCATTTGTTTTAAATCCTAGTATATTGTAGTTAAGTTATATGTAATTAGCTAGAGGCTAAATAGCCAAAGTAAATAATAAAGGAGACAATCATTGTTTCCTGCCACACTTATTTTTATAGACTGAGAAATAAAAGATCCTAGTTTAATGTATGAGAATGAATTTTGTTAAAGATGACTTAAAAGTGGATATAAAATTACTTGGAATAATAATTTAGTTGAATAATACAAGTTTACTGAATCAAAAATGTTATATCAATCCAGGCTATTTTAGATAGCACTTGCTTACTGATATTAACATAATCAACTAAAGTAGTTATTATTTTGATGTTATCCTGGATTTGCCTAGTAAAAATAAAGGTAGTTTAAACTTCCTTTACTAATGTAGGTAGTGTTGGCAAGCACTGACAAAAAATTGTATTCAACATTCATTAATGAACTAGGTCAATAAGACAAGCATAGAAGTGGATATTTATCCTGTTTCAATACAGAAGAAATTATTATATATTTTGATGAAAGTATGAGAAATTATATTTTTATGGTTCACAAAAATGCCACTAATACCTGGAATTTTATTTTCATTCAATCTTTAAATTTGATCCTTTATTTATTTCTATTATAGAAACATTCTATTTTCCTTATTTGCATTAAAATATTGTGTAAAGTTTTATTTGAAAGGTATCTATTGCTTACTCATTTTCTATACTACTGAATTGTGCATTAATTTTCTCATAGTGTGTTTTTTAACAGTTCTGAATTGGTTCCACATCTGTATATTTCCTATTAGTACCAGGGATAGATACACTGTTGATATGATTAGGTCTTGATATAATTTTTTATTTAAGAGTTAGCATGCATAAGCCTTTAGCAGGTAGAGCATGACAATATAGATTATTTTTTGTACATTAATGAAAATCTTAAGTTGAAAGATCGTCTGAGGCTCTGCATTCATTTTTTTTCATTTCTGATAGAACTTTTTTCTCTTTTGTATTTTAACTTTTTTTTGTTTACCTTTCCTCCTGCATAAGTGATTGCAATGTAATCACCTTTATCTTTTGTATTTTATAAAACAAATTAGTTGAAATATATACACACACTAGCATTTTTTGACTTTTGTCATGTGTATAAGAATAGTGATTGCAAAGCAAAGAATTTGATTCAGAAAAGTTATTAAAATGTATAAATTTAAGTACATCAGTAAAGTTTACTAAAGCTTTAGCCGATACTGAAATTCTGATTTTGTTAATTTCCCCAATATCATTTTCTATAAGCAGACAGTCGAAGTCTCCTGACATTATTAAACTTCCTTTCATATTTGAAGTTACATTTCTCAGATACTTTACAGAGATTTTAGCTCCAATTCCTGCAGTCCATTATATATCTGCTAAGGTTAGTATTATGTTTTGTTATTCAATAATTATCATGCACATAATATCTTTATCTTTACTGTACAAGTCAATATCCCTTAGAATAATAATAGATTTTTTCCAAAAGATTGCTGTATCCCATCTCTTTTCTATAGAATTTGCTAGTACAATTTTTTTTTGTATTTACTCTCTCAGTATTATCTTGCAATAAATGTGTTTTACATATGTTAAAATATTTAAACAAACTACCTCTTTTGCCTCTCTTTTTGCCATTGTTGAAAAAAAATGTCATTTAAAGAAGCACATTTTAAAGAATACATTTATATCAGTCACACACATATTGCTATTACTAATTATTATTCTAAAATTTCCATAGTAGATCCCATGAATAACTATATAAAACAGAAAAAATAACTATCACCTGAAAGCTCATTTTATATGATCATCATCATCTTCTTTCGGCTGTTCCCATTAGGGGTCGCCACAGCAGATCACATGTTTCCATTTCTTCCTGTCCTCTACATCTTGCTCTGTCACACCAACCACCTGCATGTCCTCTCTCACCACATCCATAAACCTTATCTTAGGCTTTCCTCTTTTCCTTTTACCTGGTAGCTTCATCCTTAACATCTTTTTCCCGATATACTCAGCATCCCTCCTCAGCACATGTCCAAACCAATGTAATCTTGCCTCTCTGGCTTTGTCTCCAAACCTTCCAACCTGGGCTGACCCTCTAATATACTTATTTCTAATCCTGTCCACCCTAGTCACACCCAGTGCAAATCTTAACATCTTTAACTCTGCCACATCCAGCTCAAACTCCTGCCTTTTTGTCAATGCCACTGTCTCCAACCCATATAACATAGCTGGTCTCACTACCCTCTTGTAGACCTTCCCTTTCACTCTTATAGGTACTCGTCTGTCACAAATCACTCCTGACACTCTTCTCCACCCACTCCATCCTGCCTGTACTCTCTTCTTCACCTCTCTTCCACACTCACCGTTACTCTGAACTATTGACCCCAAGTATTTAAACTCATCCACCTTAGCCACCTCTTAGGTTCATAGGTTCATAGGTTCATACTAGGCTATCTGCCCTAGGGCATTTATAAGCCTAGCCAGAGTGTGTTTGGCTTCTGCCACCCATTTTAAATTAATTCTGGTATGCCCTTTTTCGAGGTTAGTATACTGTGCCTCTGTCTAACAGTGACACAGAAGTGATACCCGGGGTAAACCTATGATCTCCCATCCACTCATCAAGATTCATTTTGAAGAGAGTCAATGAGGGACTCTGCCTAACCTTGACTGGGATTTTATTCCAGAATGAAGGGAGCCTCTGGGTTATGAATCTGTCCCTCCAGCATGTCCTATTTATTTCAGTGCTGAGGTTCAAGTCTCTCAAGCGCGTAGCTCGATGGGATTTGGATTTTCTGAGGTGCAGCATGTCCATTAATTAGGTTCATAGGTTCATAGGTTCATACTAGGCTATCTGCCCTGGGGCAATTATAAGCCTAGCCCGATTCTGTATGGCTTACGCCACCCCTTGATTTGAGTATACTGTGCCCTTTTTAAGGTTTAGTTTACTGTGCCTCTGTCTAATAGCGACACGGGAGTAATCCCTGGGACAAACCTACTATCCCCCACCCACTTATCGAGATTCTTCTTGAAGAGATTCAGTGAGGTGCTCTGCCTCACATGAACTGGAATTCTATTCCAGAGCAAAAGGAGCCTCTGGGTTATGAACCTGTCCCTCCAGCAAGTTCTATTTATTTCTGTGCTGAGGTTCAAGTCCCTCGAGCGTGTGGCTCTAAGGGATTTAGATTTACTGAGGTGGAGCATGTCCATTAATTCTGGATTTGACATAGCTTTGTATGTCAGGCATAGATCGCCTCGAAGTAGGCGGTATGCAACTGAGTAGAGCTGGAGTTTTTTAACCGAGCAGCATATGGCATCTGTTTGAGACCCTTGATCCTCTTGGTGAGATACTTTTGGGGTCTTTCTAATTGCTGCAGGTGTCGGGTAAGGTACATCCCAAAAGGGGCATTGTATTCTATGATGGGCCTGATGAGGGATGAATAAAGGGGCACAATTACCTCTCTTGATCTGGATGTGAAACCCTTCGTGATGAGGTGGGCTATGTAGAAGGTCTTTCTAACCACTTTGGCAATGTGGTTTTCAAAGGAGAGATTGCTATCAACTTGGGGGGTCCTCAGGTCCCTAATAACTTTCTCTGTACTTAATGGGTTTCTGCCTATGTAGTAATTTGTGGGCACATTGTTTTTGCCAAAGGGTATGACTATACATACAATTCCGGGTTGGACATGGCTTTATATGTCAGGCACAGATCGCCTCTGAGCAGGCGGTATGCCACTGAGTAGAGCTGGAGTTTCTTTAACTGGGCAGCATATGGCATCTATTTGAGCCCTTTGATCCTCTTGGTGAGGTACTTTTGGGGTCTTTCCAGTTGCTGCAGGTGTCTGGTAAGGTACATCCCAAAAGGGGCATTGTACTCAATTATGGGCCTGATGAGGGATGAGTAAAGAGGCACGATGACCTCCCCTGATCTAGATGTAAATCCCTTCATGATTAGGTGGGTTATATAAAATGTTCTTCTAACCACTTTGGCCACGTGGTTGTCAAATGAGAGACTGCTATCAACTTGGGTCCCCAGTTCCCTAATTACTTCTTCTGTACTTAATGGATTACCACCTATGTGGTAATTTGTGGGCACTTTGTTTTTGCCAAAGGGGATGACTATACACTTTTTGGCATTTAGCTTGAGGCCATGGTTCTGGTACCAGTTGTCTTTTTCTATGAGGCCCTTTTGGAGGATGCTTGTGTCAGCTGGAGAGTCGGTTATGGTGCCCAGTTTGCAGTCATCTGTGAACTTGGTCAGCCACAGTCCTTTCATGTTGGCCTGTACCTCCGAGAAATATATACCGAACAAGAGAGGTCCCAGGACTGAGCCTTGTGGGACGCCACTTGTAACTGGTTTGGAGTCTGACATGGATCCAGCAATTCTAACCATGTGGGTTCTGTCCTTGAGCCAGTTTGCAACCCATCTAGTGACATAGGGGTTTATATTTAAGCTGGTGAGCTTATCTATAATGCCCGAGTGGGGTATTGTATTGAAGGCTTTTGCGAGGTCCAGGTAGACTGTGTGGACCACCTTCCCCTCGTCAATGGCCTTGGTGACTGTTTCAAAGAAATCGACCAGGTTTAAGAGGCAGGATCTTCCCTTAACAAAGCCAAACTGGGTAGGATCCAGTGTCTGTAGGTCCCCAATATCTTTATTTATGAGGTTCATGATGAACCTTTCCATAGCTTTGCAGACCAAGCTAGTCAGGCTTATGGGGCGATAGTTTCCAGGATCCGTTGAGGCACCACCTTTGTGGAGAGGGACCACTGTTGCTGTACTACACTCTTTGGGTACATATCCTGTAGTAAGGCTGAGATTGAACAGTAGTTTTATGTTTGGGTTTAGCTCTTCTTGGAGTTCATGTAGGACACAGCCTGGGACACTGTCTGGTCCCATTGATGCTGTGTTTTTTGCTTTGGAGAGGGTGGCTCTTACCTGAGCATCTGGGATGTCAGGGGGGCAGCACTCTGCTGGGATAGATATTTGCCCTTTTGGTGGGAAGGGGGGAGAAGTTTGCGCTGAACCTGTCAGCTAGGATGTTGGCAATGTCTGTGGGTTCGGTGTATTTTTTGTCATTTTGGACTAATTCTGAGCATATCTGGGAATTCCCACCCAGGTTCCTAACATAACTAAAGAAAGCCTTGTGATTATCCTTAGTGTCCTGTGCAATTTTTCTCCTGAAGCTGGCCTTAGACGATTTTATGAATGCCCGTAGTTTTTTGCTAATACTGATCAGAGATGCCTTCCCTTTTTGGGATTTTGCTCTATCATGTAGTAGCTTCCTCCTTCTATTGTATAGTTTGTTTATGGCTGGGGTCCACCAGACAGGACGTCTGCCTTTGGAGGATTGGGTCTTGGTTTTATTTGGGATTGCAAGTTCCATGCATTCCTGAAGGTATTCATAGAATGCGTTTATAAAGGATTCTGCAGTCTGGGCCGTATTTTTCACAGGCCTGGAGGCTTTGAAGGATTTTGGTTTTGAGGAGTGTGAAATTTGCTTTAGAGAAGTTTTTCACTGTGGTTTTCTGGGCAGGGAGTGGGGTCGGGATGTGAATATCCAGTAAGATTAGTTTATGGTTTGATCTTACCAGTGAGGGATACACTTCTGGTCTGGTGCATAGAGTCCCCATGTTGGTGATGATTAGGTCCAGCATGTTTTCCCCTCTTGTGGGAGTGGTAACAAGTTGTTCAATAGCATTTGAGTTTATAAATTCTAGGAACCTTTGGGCTAGGGTGTTGGAGCTAGAGTAATGCTCCCAGTCTATGTTTGGGTAGTTGAAGTCGCTCAATATAATGATGTTTGGAGAGACCTTCATATTTTCCAGTGTTCTCAGGAAGGCCGAGTGGGGTTCCTGGGTTTGGGAGGGTGGTCTGTAGCAGGCTATAAACTGGAAGGCAGTTTTACCCACTGTTAGTTGCACATGGATAGTCTCAGATGCTTTGTGCTGTGCCACCAACCTGGGGTTGTGGGTATCTTTGACAAATATTGATACTCCCCCTCCTTTTGTGGTTCGGTCCAAGTTTTGGGGCCGAAAAGCATGGTATGAGATATAACCTGGTAGTGCTGGGGTGCTCTCGGGAGCCTTGAACCAGGTTTCTGTTACTGCACAGATATCGATGTTCTTCATGTTAAGGAGAGTTTCGAGTGCGTGCATCTTGAGGTTTAGACTTCTGGCATTGAGTAGCATTACTCTTAGTTTCTTATCCCTTGTGATACTTATGGAGGTGGGTTTGTCTTTTGAGCCTTGCCTAAAAAAGGCCCTATGGGGGTAGCAAGAGCCTTTACCAATATCCAAAAGCCCAGGGATGACAGGTGCAAGCCATCCCTAGCGAAGCATCATGGCTTGTCGAGCATGTCATCCCAGGCTGACAGGCATTGGATCCCCTTTGAATGACATCAATACTTAAGCCAATTGTTGAAATTGATCATCTTGTCTTCATATTGTGGCATCATTCTTGGTGAGGGTAAGATGCTACTCAAGGTCAGGGTCATACCGGCCTGGATTACATGCTCAGAGAGCTCCTCTATGTCTCTTTTCATGTAGTCGAGGGAGGTACGTCTCAGGTCATTCACACCAGCATGGACAATGACTGAGTCATATTTGTACTTGCCTTGGAGTGACCTGAGTGCTTGTGTTATGTGGCGGATCCTAGCGCCCGACAGGCAGCTCACCGTGACCTTCTCCTTGTTCAGCCTGGTGAACAGGACGTCAGTGTGCCTGACGATAGAGTCACCTATTACAAGTGTATCAGGTGTGTTGTTTAGTCTGTGACTGTTCGGCACACTGGCTTTGTGAGCTATGTGTTGCACGTGTTTTGTTTTGGGGTAGCGGCTGCTTGGGTGTCTGCTTTGGAGGTCTCTGCTGCTTATGCAGATTTTTATTTAGAGCCTCTGAGTATGTTTTTGTGTGTTTATGTGTTTGGCTTGCTGTTGTGGCAGGTCTATGTGAGACTGGAATTGTAGTGAGTGTGGGTTCCTTCTCCTCCTGACTGGTTACGCCAGTACTGAGTTGAGAGAGCTTAGCCTCCAGTTTGGCTATATGGTTGCATCTCTCACTTGTGTTGGAATTTGTTGGGAGGAGGAGAGGGTTGTCTGTGTACATGAGGCAGTTGTAACATTGCCTCAAGATTCCCAGATTCACCAGCTGGACCAGAGAGGAGATTGACAAGTGACCTTTGGACATGCTAGAATAGTATTGGGAATTCCTTTATAATTGAAAAAAAGGGCCAATGGAGAACAAGGTACTCAAGGGGAGTTTGTGAGAGTGTAGTGCTTTTAATTTTTTAGTGCTGACTTAGTGAGCAAGTGCCAGGTAACTTAAATGCAATGTGTTACAGGTAACTTAAATGCAAAAACAACAAACAGTACTCCTTGCATCCTCACCATTCTTCTATTCTCCCACTCATTCACACACATATATTCTGTCTTAGTCCTGCTGACCTTCATTCCTCTTCTCTCTAGAGCATATCTCCATCTCTCCATATGATGCAGACATAAAATACAAAGAGTTAACAATATTAACAATAACTGAACTACAGGTAATACAATAATCTTCCATGGAACTTAAGATTCCCAGTTTTGAATATAAATCTCATTCAAGCTACTCTTATAGTTTTCTGTTACTCTCAAACATCCACTTATGCTTGTTGCCTTTACTTTAACCATGTAGACTATATTACCAAGTAAATGTTGTATCAAGGTTATTTATAAGTATATTATTAAAAACTAAATTTTAATGTCGAAAAGAAAACACGTTTTGATTCTTATTATCATGTATTACTTTTCATCTCTTTAAATGTACTTTTAATCTGTGTGCTGTTAGTAATTGCCAGATATGCATTCATGGAGACAATTATGGAGACTTTCAGCTGAAGGCAGTAGAAATCAAGCCTTAGACCATAAAATAGCCTATCAACAGCTCACTGTTGCAATCTACCACATCTGTTGTCAGTTGTAAAACTGTCCCCAACACTCACTTTATTAAGTTTCTCAATGCTGTTCAAGTTTCACAACCAAAGTCATATTCCACCTGCCCTAATTTCTGTAGCTACCCCAACTAATATTTATGTGAAGCTAAGGGTACCTTTGTAAAAATCCTTTGACAGCCCTATTGGATTTTCTCACTTCATCTAATATCAAACAACATATTATAGAGAAAAAAAGCTTGTTTCAATTTCATCTCCCCACCATGATGTAAAACTGTGTATCCATTTAAACATATGTTTAATTTATATGTTCATAGATATTCACAAGGCATGCAGTCAAGGAGAGCATAGAGGAAACCATCTCAGCCTCTCAAAGCCCGAGACCACAGTCCAGTCAAGCATCCTACCCAGAGTCATACAGCATGAGGACGTAGTGTGTGGAATTCAAACTCCAAACACAAGAAACAGCCTGCCAACTGCTCATAATTTTAGTCCAGTGCAACAACCACCAGACATCAAAGTCTCTTTAGCTCTTAATTACTATCTTTACTGAGACTGCAGGTCTATATTATAAGATTGACTGTTGAAAACATCGAACATATGGTCAACACCATGTGGTCGATGTCTTCAAACGACCTTATAAAAAGGCAAAAAAAAAAAAAAGAAAAAAGTACCCTAATGGGTTTAAGCAGGGGGGCAAGCCCACATGCATCCCCCGCTACTTAAATATACCAACGCCAAGACTGCACTGCATTGCAGTAAATGGAAATCTTCCCTTATGGAGATTTCCGTTTACACACTCGAGATTCTGACTCTTCGATATTCTCATGTCGACAATGTCAGATTCAACATTGTTGGCGTTTGAGAATATGATATAGACCCGAGACTGCACAGGTACCAGAAGCAAAATCGTGTGCCATTTACATTGACATTCAGAGCCACCACCAGTATCATTTTGAAGGAAAGGATACTCAGACAGAAATCTTTTAACAACTCTATCTGAATGATCATGGCACACACATTAATGTTTTAACTATGTATTATCAGTATTGTTCAGCAAAACAAAGCAAACAACAACAATGAATACATCTGTTTTAACTTTATCTCTACACATGCTACTTTGTATCCAATTAAACCTATGTCTTAACATTCATATGTAGTGACCAGGCATGCAACCAAGGTGACCATCTAAGACACTGTCCCAACCTTTAAAAAAAATCCAGACCATTGTCTGGTGAAGCAACCCATTCACAGTCACACAGCAGGCAGAAGAAGGCTGTGAGAGTCAAGCACTTGACTACAAGAAACAGCATGTCGACAGTTAATAGTTTCAGTCCAGTGCATTAACTGCCAGATTTCAAACTCTCTTCAACTCTCATATTATTAATTTTCTGAAGACTGTTCAAGTTCCATAAGGAAAATAATATATTTTCCCTGGCATCTGGAGCTATTACCCACCCTTGTTTCTGCAAAGTTAAACGTACTTACGTTATGATCTCTTAAAAATCCTATCTGAATACTTAAAGTATAAACATTCTTGCTTTAACTAATATGTACTAACAATATTGCACAGAAAAATATTATTTGCTTCAATGCATAGAGAAAAAAAATCTGAAAAAAAAATCAGTATAAGTGCTTCCTAATAGTCATATTTCAAACCTCCCATTTTGCAAGTTAAAACAAACAAATGACTATTCTGGCAACACATTTGAAATGCAAATAAGGGTTTCCAGGCTGTCACAAAATCATGGGTTGATAGCAGGTTACTAGACTAATGGCCCTAGAGCCTTTTTCTAAACTAGTCATTCATGCCTGAATTTTCTCAAGTATCGATTCCCATGAATAAAGGTGAGAATCAAACCCTGTACCTTCTGTCTGTTAAGTAAAGACCTTAACCAATATAAAAGTGAATAATTATATGAAGACATGCTGTTAAACGTATTGTAGTCTGCATCCAAAAACAAATCATGTTGTATTTGTTTGCACACCTTTCTGCCACCTCACACTCTGCTCTGTTCACTCTTCCAGAAGGGAGCTTATCTCTACAAATAAATTAGTAATTGTAGACATATTTTGTGATAATAGATGATATGACATTAGATGAACATGCACTTGTGTTTTCTTTCTCTTTTTCAACTGTATATCAAATAGGAAGCTCTGCTGTTGAAGTTCCTCATATTATGCATTGAAAAGTCAGAGAGTGATTACACTACCTATATTTATCTCAAGCTTTTAAAATGTTCTAAACTGATTTTATTGCTTCAACAAGTGAATGAGTTAAAGTTTAGTCTGACAGAAAGACTTATGTTAACAGAAAAAAAAACAACAAAAATCACAAAGCTGCACATTAATGAAAATATTTGCATATTAGATAAGCAAATCATTTAAAGCAGAAGTATGGTAGTAGTAAAACTGTATTTTGAAAGTAAAAAAATGCAAATTACATGTAAACAGTATATTTCGTCATGACAGATTATGTTAAAGTGTTATATAAATATGTTTTGCACATTAAGTGGTGTAAACCTTTAAGATAAACTTAATGTAAACAAAACATGTTAAAACAAGGAAGAAGACTTACCTAGAGTAGAGCTTGCCAAACACTGTATGATATTTATATACCTCTCAACCTCAGTATAATACATCTGAACAAAGACAAAATAATGGGGGAGAAAAGCCCAGAAGTAGGGATAGACTTTAATATTGCTCTTATAAATGGAGAAAGTTGCTAGAATAAATGGTTTTGTGTTAGCATGCATTTTAATTTATTAGCATGCATTTTTTCACGAATAAGACACCTGAAAATCAAAAGTATGTGATTGTTTAGTTACTTTAAAACTCAGTAATTTGCTGGAAAACTACAAGTTTTATGAGGAACAGACCAAAAACATAAGGCAAAAATATGTGCATTCTGCAAAAATCAGGACAGTTGAGAACTATTATAGTCCTTGTCAAAAACAATAGATTGTGCAGCTTGAAAAGCTATGTTATATTTAAAGTGAGCAATTAAATGAGTAATGTTTATTCTCAAGACCAGTATTTTAAATCCGAACAGAAAACAAACAATAATGCCACCTTGAGATCCAGAAAGATAGATGCCTGGTTTAATGAATGACTAATTTCCATGCTGTTATAGCATGCATATTGTTCTGTGACATGCACATGATAGGGTGCTATTTTGTATTCATTAAATGGCTCTACACGTCATGTAGAGCTGCCAAAGGTAAACAGTACAGGATGCTAATGACAGTGTATGCAGCTGAATTACATGCCAATTAATTAATCCAAGATTGTGGATCCATTCAGTAAGCTACAAAGTAACTATGTAGAGTTGGTATAGCCCTTTGCCATGAACAATATCATGGCACATCTCTCTCTTAACTTATTTTTCTCTGCTTAGACTTCTTTACCAAGAGTAGTTTTTCAATTACTTTATATCCATAGACTTCTCCTTGATTAACCTCTCCCTTATCCCCTCCTTTTCGATGGCTGCATATACCTCCTTATTACTCTTTGTCCTTAACCTGCTGACCTTACTAAACTACATGGAATACAAGTGGCACTTGTGGCAAGAAAATCTCTATAGGACATAGGAACCCTGATATTCTGAAATTATTTTTGACTTAATGTACTCTATGTAGAGCTTATCATTATTAAACTGATCTCATCCTGTTTAATTGTTTCGGCTCCTCATACATCACCACTCAGTCCTCTAATTTCTCTTTCCTTCTGCTTCTGTTATTGACCTTTCAGACCTCTGATTAACACCCTCCCAGGTAGTAGATATTCTCTACTAACCCTAAGTGCAATCAATGTCCTAGGTCTTTCATAACCCCCCCCCCCCCATTAGTTAAGTAAATCAAACCTTCTCTTCACATTTCACCTATTTTAGTTCCATCTTCATCTCCTTAGTTTTTCTCCCTTTTCCATTTATTAGCTCAGCTTTATCTTTTACCTTCAGCTACTGCTATCTTTGTTTCTTTTATTCCGTCTGCATTCTAACATCATATCTTAACTTATTTTATCTCTTGGTCTGTTATAGAAACTGACGCCTTCCCTAGCTTATAATTATTTCTAAGGTACAGCCATTAGCTTTCTCACAAAACCAAATTACCTGCTTGAGCTGACAATAATTTACTTGATTGTTTTCTTTTTTCTTTTTGCCTACTGCTTTGATGAGGTCTAGCCCTACTCCATTTGCCCTTGCTCTGCTTGGACACTCCCCACTCGCTTCCCTACCCCAAAATCTCATCCACCCCCAGTGCACCTAAGCTTATTTGAAACAATCGCCTTTCACCTTAACCAATAATACACATAATACACATCCTCCTCTGCCACTCCTCTTTACAATCCACCTAACTTGGTCAAACCAACCTCCCCTTTCCCTACCCTTTTCCATCCTTTTCTGAACAACCCTCACTATTCCACTCTGTAAATATTACATAATAAACTACCTAAACCATCTCAATCAGCCTCTCACCATACTATTCTTTAAACTTAACATAGACATCATATTAACCTTATCCAGTTCAAGTCTCTTTCCTAGTCCCTTCTACCAGCTTGTTATTATACCTTTTAGCTTGTAGTTATACAATCCTACTACCTTGCCATTATACCTATTAGCCTGTACCTGTACCTTTCTTCACTCCACCCTCACCTACTCCATCTATTACACTACCTTCCTACATCTACTATTACTTCCCTCCTACCATGTACTCACATGGTATCCTCACTTATCCTTTCTCACTCATCTTTTCATTCATCCTCTCCTGACAATACCTAACAACTCTCAGTCCTACTTCACTAACCTCTAAGCCCTCAAAAATCAAATCTCCATTAACTAACCTAGTTAACCTGTCTGCAAGTTGCTCAGACATATCTCATAGCCTCTAGCAATTAAAACACTCACTACTACACAAAATAAAAATACTCCCTCTGGACAATAACAAAATCTCTATCCCACATATTTCTACCACAAAACGTCAAACCTACTTTATGAAACCATTTAGGAAACACGACTTTTAGAATTACTACTTCAGGCTAACCACCTTACCTTTATGTGGAGACATCCAACCCAGTCCTGGCCCCCTTCAGTCTTTAACCCTACTCAACATAGCATCAGAAACTCCCCCAAATCCTCATATATGGTCACACTAAGCTTACACAGCCTCCATCACAAAATCACTTTCACACATGGATCACAAATACAAAACCTGACATCATTGCAGCTACTGAAACTTGGCTAAAACCATAAATTAAAGACTCTGAATTTCTCCCACTCAGTTTTGCTATGATAAGATCTGACAGACCCCACAAAAAGGGTGGGGGTGTTGCACTACTATTTACCCTTCCTATAATATAGTACCATATACTAAGCCCATACCACAATTTGTTACTACCGAAATTCTTATTCCTTCCTCAACATGAACAAGTATAAAAAAATATGTATTATAGTCCTGTATATTCCTCAAGTAACAACATTCCCTTACTGGAGGAAATTCTCACATGGATTTCCAGCAATATCAATAATGAAGCTATTATCCTTGATGATGTAAATATTAACTGACTCAATCATTGCCCTAACATTCCTTCTTTAAATATCAGTCTATTCAGCTTCACTTAGCTCATCACTTCCTCATCCAGACCCAATAAGAACAATGGCTGTGGATTTTTCTTAGATTGGATTCTAGTCAAAGACCCAAAGAAAATCTCTTCAGCCAGTACTCTCTCAAACTCCCTTAGTGACCACCTCCCTGCCTTTGTTCACTGCACTTTCCCCTCCCAAACTCCCTTAGTAACCACCTCCCTGCCTTTGCTCACTGCACTCTCCCCTCATTTCAAATGCCACATCAGTATAAACTAATAAGGAACCTAATTCAACCATGTGAACTTCATTGATACACTAAAAAAGATTAACTGGTGCAGACTAAAAACCCTCCCTCTAGATTAGGCAGTCGAGTACTTCAAGTCATCATTTCTTAATATACTAAACAGCCTTGCTCCACTTCAACTAAAATGAATCAAAGTTAATCACGCCCCATGGCTGACGATAGCTACTAAAGAAATAACATAATCCAGAGACAAGAGCTGGAAACAATGGTAAGCTAACAAAAGCCCTGCTGACCCACCGAAATTCAAACAACATCAAAACCAGGTAAAAAGACTGGTCAACAAAGATAAGAAAAATCACTATCTGACATTTCAGAATGTATACAAGTCAAACTCAAAGGAATTCTGGAATTCGTTAACATCATTACTAAATCCAGATACAAAGAGTAACTCATGCCCTCATCTTTGACAAAACTCCACTAGAAATAGCCATCCTCTTTAATTCTAACTTTATTAATGTTATAGCACACAACATTGCTTCCTTGCCCCAGTCTCATAACTGCATGAACCCCGGTACTCCTTTTAAAGTATGCAATCACACTATTTCCACTATACCCTCCAACTCTACACCTACATTCACTTTTATACCCATCACAGTTGCCACAGTAAAAAGACTACTGCTTAAGCTCAAAGCATGCACTAATGCCCCTGACAACCTACCTACACAATTCTTAAAGTTAGCTGTTGAATCTTTTTCCTACCCTATAGCCATCCTTCTAAACAGATCTATCCAAGAATGTTATGTTCATAAAATCTGAAAAAAGCTTATATTTTCCCTCTTCATAAAGGAGACAATAATTCTGATATCTCAAACTTACAATCTATTGCCATTCTCTCTCCAGTCTCTAAGATCTTAGAAAAGTGCATTCACACTCAAATTCTAAAATTTCTTCTTCACAACCAAATTCTATTTCCTACACAGCACAACTTTAGACCAAGCCACAGCACCTCAACTGCCCTCAGATCCTTCATGGACATAATCAGCAGATCCCGTGACTCTAGCAAAATTGTCTCCTCTCTATTTATAGACCTTTCAAAAACTGTTGATACTGTCTCTCACTCCCTGCTTCTTCACCAACTCTAAAATTGGCCTTTCTCTCTCCTCTCTTAACTGGGTATCTAGTTATTTAACTAAGAGACAACAGGCATTCAAATAGCAAGATTCCTTCTCCCCATATCTCAATAAATCTACTGGAGTTCCCCAAGGCTCAATGCTATGACCCTTGTTATTCAGCATTTTTTATTAATAGTTTCCACTCCTATCTAGGTCAAGGCTCACTTATTCAATAAGCTGACAACTCTACAATTATATGTGCCTCTAATTCCATAACAGAACTACAACAACTAACTCAGTCAGCCTTCACTACTACTGAGATGTGGATGTATAACAATCACCTTTCCCTCAACCCTACCAAAATCAAACTCATGCTCTTCACACCTAAGAAGTCTATCACCCTTAACAAAGCCCAGTTCACTATACTCTCACAAAATAACTTTTATTTATTTTTACTTTATTTTAATTTAAATTCCTGCTGCTCTTACTCTTGAACCCTCTCTTACTCAGTTCAAAAAAGCCTCAAACTATACTTTAAAACTCACTGGCTATGTCCTTTTTCAAAACCCGACTAGATTCTCCTCTATAGTCTGTAATCATGTTACATTGCCAAGTCAATTTGTCAACACTGTTTTAAAAATGCATGATTATATTACCTGCTTGCTCAACTGGAGCCTGTAAACTGTGTGTAACTTGTAATCATTTTGTGATTTTTACTGTATGTTCTACCTTGGAGCTTTTGTCCCAGGGCCTCTGCTGAAAATGGGCATGTATCCAGTCGGACTATCCTGGTCCACAAATGTAAAATAATTAAATAAATAAATAACACAGGCATTGAGATTGTTACTCAGACTAAACTGCTAGGAGTCATAGATGAACACCTGAAATTCAACATACACATACACCACAGCATCAGCAAGATCCACCAAAAGCTTGGAATCCTCTATAGGCACAAAAACTTTCTTAGCCCCTCCACTAAACAAGTCCTTGTTCCACTTACCTACTACATACCCTACTGTACAGTGCACCTCTACTTATAAACCTCTCATCCTCCCTAAATGCTAAACTTGAAACTTGTTACAACAAAGTTGCTACATTTGCCTCTAACACCAAACATTTTACCCACTGCTGTACTGCTCTTCACTATCTCAACTGGCTTGAACTGCCTCACTACCTCTCCTACCTACAATTGTATACAGGCAACAAAAAAAATCTTTAACCCACCAGATTGCCCTGCTCTTAGCCAGATTGTCAGTGCCCACCAACCAAAAAGGGCTCTCAGATCTGAGAATCAGCACCTTTTACTGGTTCATAAACCACTCCTGTCTGCTGGACAGCTTCTATACTCTTGATCTGTAGCATAGGGCTGGAATGCCCTACCTTTGGCTATTAGAACTGCAAAAAGTCCTGGCACTTTCAAAACTTCCCTAAAAACTTTCTGTCTTCCAACGGGAGCTGTACCTGCACCTTGGCTACTTCCCTCAGATCACAATCAACCTCTACCCAATGCAGATACTCATATTGGACATGTAATATACTTAACACAAGGTGTAATACCTTGCTACTTTATGCTGTCTGAGTTATCTATACTAAGGCCAGGTGTAAGCCTCACTATTAACTACTGTTAATTTTTTTTTATGCAATGTAGAATTATGTGCCATTTTGTAATTCAATTCACCTCAAGTCATTTTGTTATCATTTCAATTTAAAATGCTTCATTTGGCTGAATATAGCTCTGAAACAAACTTACCCCTATGGTATATAGCCCTGGAACAAACTTACTCCAGTTGTATTTACTTCATGTCATACTATTGCTGTATATTGTCCAGTAATGTACTCATGCCAAATGTATTTGCTTCATGTTATACACTTGTTATTGTATCTATTGTATGTTTTCCCTGGGCCTCTACTGAAAATGGGCTCTTTGGCCCAGTAGACTATCCTGGTAAACAAATGCAAATAAATAAACAAACATCAAAACCTACGGGAATACAGCCTCCATCACACTTAGAAAAAAAATGGAATTTTGGGGGCTGCTGCTACTATCTTGCATGTGTATATGCAACAGACTAAAATTTATGCTGCTGAAAGACTTTATCCAAAGATAAGAAGGTTATTCAGACCCCATTTACCATATCATGGACTGCACAATATTGAAATAGTAGAGCGATACAGGATTGATAGGTAAACATTATAGGAACTCTGCAACCTTTGTAGCCCCAACCTTAGACCCAGGGAAAATCAAGGAAAGCCTATACTAGTGGAAACTAAGGTATGTGTATTGTGATGCCACTGCTCTGGGTTTGTGAGCAAGGAGTCTCAATCTTCACCATGGATGCCAGTGAGAGATGTTCACTTGGAACAAAAATAGATGCACACAGTAATTTCAGATGCACCTCTTTGCACCAAGCACAATTTCTTTTAAGAGCATACAGAGAACACACTCAGCCCTGGGTCTGGCTCTTGCTCTTTCTCTCCCTCTCTGTCCAGGCCTCCAAATAAGACTACCCACTGATACAGCTGTAGAGTTGCATCCTCCGTCAAGTGTTCCAAGCCAAGCCCTCCACCATGCGCTCTGCGAAATCACTGCTCTGTGTCCCTGCTCCAAGTAGCTGATACGCGCGTGCACACACACACACACACACACACACACACACACACACACACACACACACACACACACACACACACACACACACACACACACACACACACCTGGGAAAGGCTGGCACAGATTTATTCACTCTGCTATGCTTTTCCCAGACTATAAGGTAGTTACACTGCCACCAATCAGCTACTCTAAGGATCTTACAAGGGTACCCAATTATACTGAGTGAAATTAATACTAATACAAATGGTAGTGTTTGACCAATGCAACAAGGCTTTCTGGAGCAGACATAGTGTCATCAAATAACTATAAGTACTCGCAAAGGTTAAAATATTTTGTAAAAGACCAGCCACAATGAAAAGTTTAAATATATTTAATAATAAGTAATAAAAAGAACATGAAAGTACTGAATATCTATTTAAAATAAACACCATAATTTAAATCACTGGAAATATTAAAAATAACATGGATGGAAAGATTCACACAGATACAGAAAAACAATACTTAACAAACCTCACTATATTTTCCTGACTGATCTAAAGAAT
Source organism: Protopterus annectens (assembly GCF_019279795.1). Classification (NCBI taxonomy): domain Eukaryota; kingdom Metazoa; phylum Chordata; order Ceratodontiformes; family Protopteridae; genus Protopterus; species Protopterus annectens. The sequence continues at coordinate 250,061,776 of NC_056726.1, forward strand.
TACTGTCTCTTACTTATTTAATAAGCAAGGCAAGATAAAGTGGGTGAGTGGTCTTCCCAGGTTTCACAGACTGCCCTGAGACTTCTGTCTCATCTAGTATTAACACATCATTTAAGTGCTGGATTACAGAATGACATCACACACATCTGGTCATCTAACTCTGGTTCCCACACTACCCCCTTTACTAGAAATTGAACCAGAATCTAGCACATATGTATTACCATACATACAAAGAACTTTGCCAAGATGTGTGATAGCATCTGGAAGCTATAAAACCATTTAAAAACCTCCACCTTTCCAGTGTAGCAATTAGTTCACCCCTAAGGAAAATGCAGTAGGATTCCTAGTCCTGGTTTCACAGACATTTTGTTTCTGGCTGTAACCAGAACTGTAGGATACAATCATTATGATCTAAACTCGGTAATTTCATTTCAGACTATTTTTTAAAGTTGCCTGGACTGATATTAACCTAATCTCTTCCAGTATCTTCTGTTACAATATATTCATGTCAACAGTTGCAATACAGCCTGACATACAGGTGAATTTATTTTCTGTCCAGCAGGACCCACTGTTGGTACATTTTTAACACAAGCAGATTTACAAATATATTTTCAACACAAGCACCTGTACAAATAAGTTTGATATACAAATGGCATATAATTCTTTACAAACCTCCAGCTAGCTATGCTGGCATATGTTACACATTAACTCCCCTACTTCTTCTGACATAGCTGGCAGTAACTCATATCATCACATATGTCATTAAGGATATTAGCTACCAGTACATTCCAGGGACCTACAAGCGATATATTAGAGGTGTCTCAGGCCTCAGCCTCCAGGATATTTCACCAATATCTTAATATTGTGATACCACATGCAATGAAGTACATCTAGTTTCCATGTACAGCAGAAGAGAGAGCAAGAACAATGCAGGAATTATATGCTATAGCAACTTCTCTGAAGTCTTAGGTGCCATAGACTGCACCCACAAAGATATCAAAGCCCCTACCTGGTGAACAGAGAAGGACATAAATCAACAGGAAGGGAGTCCACTCAATCAACTGCCAAGTTGTCTGTAATACCCAAGGGATCATCTTCAATGCCTGTGCAGTCAATCCAAGCAGTTACCATGACTTACAGATATGGCACACTTCACAGCTGTACACAAGGTTTCCTATGGGTGATGTTCCACAAGGCCATCTCCTGTTTGATTCAGGTTATGCATTGGAACCATGGCTCATGGCACCCATTACAAATGCACACATGCTCGCAGAGGAAGGATACAACAATGCCCACTCTCAAACTAAAACATTATAGACAGTGTGTGTTTGGAATGGCAAAGGCACAATTTCACTGTCTAGACACATCAATGGGGGGGGGGATGCCCTGCAATACGATCCAGGCACTTGACAGAAATTCTCAAAGTCTCTACCATGTTGCACAATATCATCTTGAGTAAAGAGCTGCAACAGGTACAATAAGGGCCAGGGCCACACATTCATGGACCAAAGGCAGGGGCAGCATCTCCAACACATACGGAAGATGATTCTGACAGAGAACCTTCAGCTGCAGAGGTAGCCAGCAGACATGGGCATGCACAATATGTCCTTGCTGTGGCTAAAAGGCAAAGGATAGCATACATACTCACCCCCTAAGGCTCAAAGGTTAGCACACACACACACACACACACACACACACACACACTCAGCAGCTAAGAGCAAATGATAGCACACACACTCACCTGTGAAGGAATACACACAACAACCTAAGGACATACAAATATTAGCAGTGATGCCATCCAATGTCCACAAACATTACTTACCCATGTAATGTCTGTATACAGATAGCATCAGGCAGAGACAGCCCTAAAGAACACAACTAATAACTACAGTAATGTCAAGGTAAATGTGGGATCTGTAGTATACTAACAAATCTGTAAGAAGCTATCTGTATACTGTCAGTCTTGTACCTATTCCTCTGTGCATCAGACATATATACAACCCTAAGTCAAACTCAAATGAAAAAAGCCCATGGTACAGTCATCATCATTTTCACATGGTAGGATGGATGCAGTAGGCCAAGGGTGATATCAAAGACATGTGGATGCTGACCCCCCCTTATAAGATGTACCATCAGACACTGTTTGATCCAATGTGTTACTCATCCTATCGAATGAGCCATCCATATGGATGAGGCAGTCATGCAATAGCAAATGAAAACACAATACTGTGAAATAACCATACTGTCTTCGACCACACACCAAGTACTGATGTATGTGCAGTATACCAGAAGTGAATTTTTAAAATTGCATACATCATGAAATTCTTTTCTTCATTGCTTATTGAAATATATTAAAAATATGAACATGTAAGCAGTTTGGGTAGAGGACAAACATAACTTATGAAATAGTGCAGCAATTTTTAGAACAATCTCCTGCAAGTAACTAGCAGTAGTACTCTGTCTGTATCCAGTTTCTCCTCCTTCGACTTCCATAGCAACACTATCGCCTTTCTATACTGTAGATTCAGCCCTCTGAGCACTGTGAAGATGCAGGTAAGGTGTGAAATCATTATCATTCCTGAATACCAAAAAAATAACTTAGTGTAGAGGATGCAAACATGGTGCAGGTAAACACATTATTGCATGTACAAGTATTAGGGCTATGGGGAGGAGCAATGACAAATTTTTAGCTGCTAATGGATTGCAAGTATTGATGATTGCTCTGACTACAACAGCAAGCAATACTGAAGTGACTGTACTCCCTGATGTATTGTATCATACAGAGTAAACTTAAAATAAAAAGTACCATGTGAGCTATGAGACCAGCCTTACCAACAATGGCATCCTTCAACTAAAAGCACACTGTCTATCCTGTCTTTAAAATTTTTCAGAAATGGTTATCAGGTATATTATAAAGATGCAAATAAATGGCCATGACATTCAATTTCTGTAGTTAAGCTGAGAGGAGGGGAAAATGTGCAGAAAATAAACAGAAGAAATGGCTGGCATTGTTGTTAACTTGACATTAAAATGTTATGGGCTATTATCAGCAAAACTTATTTGTCAATATCACATTGATGTAGACATGTTCAATAAAATGAGAAATAACTTCTGGTCCTGTGTTGGTGGCAAGGAGGGATAAAAAATACAACAGAATGTGTGTTGGTACTGCACTGAGCTGAGGGTTCGATACCAGGTAATGTGGTATCTAACAAAGTTAATGCATATTTTCTGAGCATATGATCAGGCTGTAACACACACAAATATATGAAACTTCACAATCCTGCCTTTTCATTATTATTCCCTGATATTTGTTAATGCTGGCGATATTTTTTTTTCATTTTTTTGCTCCTCATTTGAGTAGGTTTTTGTAAAGCACACTGATGACTGACAGCATTTCAAAGCAATGCAAGACAGTCCACTTCCCAAGGTACAAACTGAGAAATTTAATTTGGCATAACATCAGTAGCACATTTTAGAGTGGCTCAGAAGTGCATTGCTACAGCAGTCTTTACGGCAATCAGTAACAAAAGAAATTATACACTACATCTGAATATCAGTGTAGCACATGGGTTACTTAAAAGATTATAAAGAAATAGTTCAGAGGATGCAAGGTTTGAATCCAGCCAGCAGTTCCATGCTGCTTGGAATGTGTGCAGCAGATGTAAAAATACATCTTGAATTATATTATGTGCAATATGCAATATCATTTGTTCTACACTTTTTTTGCCTGTGTAATTTCTGCACTGCTTAATAGAGCATGAACTGGGCTCACACATAAAGGAAAGAGTGAACAATTTCATGCTTGTAATCGCCATCAATGCAAACAGTTTTTTACCAATGTGAGTATTTCTAATGAGCGAGTGATGTGCACATTTTCTATACCTACTTCTGAGGCAGAAGATGTAAATGCAGTGACCTTTGCCACTTAACAGAGTTTCTCTGCGGTTCAAATATATACAGTACAAAGGGAATTCAGAAATAATTACACCAGATGTATACCTTATTTTCAACAGAACACCATGTACTTTTTTCCTGTTTCTTGCCTTATACAGATGCTTGCTGCTGAGCAATGCAAAAATCATGCTTACCTGCTTAAGAAAAAATGTGACAGATTTTATTTGGGAAAACCTACTGTAGCGCAAATAGGGTTAGTAGCAATGGGCAGATGTCAGCACTCTGGACAGTACTGATTGGAGAGCATCTAACAGCCTGGTGACTGTCTCTGTGGCACAAGCTATAAGTACACTTGCTCAAGAGAAAGAACACCTGTGATCCAGAGGTCATATCCAGGTAGCACTTATTTTTACAAAGGGTGTCAGAATGCAGTTTTTAACATCACTTTGATTTGAGTGAAACACTGCATACAAATGGCTATTATAATTATATTTACTGTAATAAATGTCTTAATGCTTTGATAAATATATTATTCTAAGCAGCATATCTCATTAGTGATTTGGGTATCAAACCCAGATGAAAGTGTGTGTAATTGTTTAAGCAGGGTAATTATGATAATGATTAACAATGTACTTGCATATCTATGATTGGCAGAATACTTAAGTTAAAATCAGCTTCTTTCCTCGCATAACCCAACTCTGTGTTTAGGACAGTATGTGTAGTGCAGTATGTAAGTATCATACACCAACCTGTGTTGATCAGCACAAGAAAGTCCATCCATCTGACATACATTTAAAACAGTAATAATGCCTCTTTTATGGGAATATGTTTCACAGGACTTTTTAAAGTCACACACATAGAGCTCTATCTGATATATATATATATATATATATATATATATATATATATATATATATATATGTGTGTGTGTGTGTGTGTGTGTGTGTGTGTGTCTATTCATACTAAATGCAGTTTACCTGTAATGAAGATGGTTGAAATTGAGTGGTCCTGAAGCAGGGAAAATAAATCACTTCCATTTAAATGTATGCATTATTTCTTTGTTAGGTTTGATTTCCACACTTCCCATATTTGTCAACAAAAGATTTTAAAGTGTATAATTCCAAAAAGTTATGTTTCTAGACATGCTATTTAACATCCAGAACACTAAGGATGACAATCAAAGCCACTGAGCTTGTTAGTGTTGACCATCTGAAAAAGCTTGAAGAGGTTGAGAATCACACATGGTAAATCTCACTGTCAGGTTGCACACTTTCATAGCTGTTTGATAAAATAATTTCATCTTTGTTTGCAAATGTCTCTTTGTGCTTTCCATAATGCAAATGCAGTTGGCATGGTTGTGTGTGTTTACACAGCAGCTGTTAAACGCAAGACTAAAATTTAGCACCAATTCATACTTAGAGTTGCTGCTTGATTAATGCAGGCATGGCTGGTTTGGGAGATGATTTTGCTAAATTTAGAGCACAGCTTGGGGTGCTGAGGAGTCCAGGATTTTTGTGGTACTCTTCTTGAAGTGTTATGGCCATAGGCTGCTGCAGGAGGACTATACTGGGTCTCAGTATAAGACAGAGGCTTGGAACAGAATAGCCAAGGCTGTCTCCAGTGCAACTGGCATCCTACACACAGGAGAGAATTGACATTACCACTATAGTGACCTGAAATGGTGCAATAAGGATCTGCATAGCTGACGACAGTATGAGTTTAGGACTGCTGATATCCCTCAGTTGTGTAAGTATACTAATCCATCTGTGTTAAATTATATAGAATACAGTAGGTTCATAGGTTCATAGGTTCATAGGTAGGTACTAGGCTATCTGCCCGAGGACATTTATAAGCCTAGCCAGAGTGTGTCGGCTTTCGCCTCCCCATTGATTAATTAACTGAGCCTCTGTCAAGCAAAGCCAATGAAGTGATCCCAGGGGTGTATTTTCTGTTACCCATCCACTCATCAAGGTTGCACTTGAAGAGTGTTAGTGAGGGGCTCTGCCTAATCTAGTTAGAATTTTGTTCCAAAGCATGGGAGGCTCTGTGACAGGAATCTATCTCTCCAGCATGTTCTATTTATTGTTGTGGTGAGGTTTAGCTCACTACAGCGCGTGGCTCGCAGTGACTTGGATTTTTTTAGGTGGAGCATGTCCATCAATTCTGAGTTGGACATGACTTTGTAAGTCAGGCAGAGATCACCTCTGAGTAAGCAATATGCCACTGAGTACAGCCGGAGTTTTTTCAGTCAGTCTGCATAAGACATATGTTTGAGGTCAGTAATCCTCTTGGTGAGGTACTTTTGTGGTCTTTCCAGCTGTTGAAAGTGTCTTGTGAGGTACATCTCAAATGGGGCATTGTACTCTATGATGGGTCTGATGAGTGATGCGTAGAGGGGCACTATAACCTCTTTATTTCTAAATGTGAACCCTTTAGTAATTAGATGGGCCACATAGAATGATTTCCTAATTACTCTAGCAATATGATTGTCAAAGGAGAGATTACTATCTACCTGGGCCCCCAGATCTTTTATTACCTCTTCTGTATTAAGGGGAAAGCCACCTATGTGGTAATTCATGGGTGTTTTGTTTTTCCCAAATGGGATGACTATTCATTTTTTGGCATTTAGCTTGAGGCCATGACTTTGACACCAGTTGTCCGTCTCAGTAAGGTCCTTTTGGAGAATGTGCGTGCCAGCTGGAGAGTCAATTATGGCTCCCAGTTTGCAGTCATCGGCGAACTTGGTTAGCCATAGTCCTCCTGTGTTTGCCTGTACTTCTGAGAAGTATATGCTGAAAAGTAGGGGTCCCAGGACCGAGCCTTGTGGGACACCACTTGTGACTGGTTTAGAGTCAGACCTGGAGCCTGCTATTCTTACCACGTGAGTTATTTCTGCAAGCCAGCTGGCAACCCATCTTGTGACGTAGGGGTTTATGTTCAAGCTAGCGAGTTTTTCTATAATACCTGAGTGAGGAATGGTTTCAAACACATTGGCGCGGTCAAGGTAGGCTGTGTGAACCACCTTTCCCTCATCTATGGCTTGGTGACTGTCTCAAAAAAGTCATCCAGGTTTAGTAGGCATGATCTGCCCTTAACAAAGCCGAACTGGGTCAGGTCAAGTGTATGGAGGTTCCCAATGTCTTTATTAATGAGTTCCATGATGATGCGCTCTATAGCCTTGCAGACCAGGCTAGTCAGGCTTATGGGGCAATAGTTACCAGAATCAGTTGTGGCCCCTCCTTTGTGGAGCAGAATACCATTGCTGTGCACCATTCTATGAGCATGTAGCCTGTGGAGAGGCTGAGACTGAACAGCGTTTTAAGGTGGGGGTTTAGTTCGTTTTGTAGTTTGTGCAAGACGCATCCTGGGACACCATCTGGCCCCATTGACGCTGTGTTTTTGGCTTTTGAAAGGGCTGTTTTAACCTGTGCATCTGTGATTTCTGGGACACTACACTTTTCCGGTATTGTTGTGGGCCCTTTTGGTGGTGAGAGGGGGGTGAAGTTTGCACTGAATCTATCTGCCAGGATGTTGGCAATATCAGTAGGTTCAGTATATTTTGTGCTATTTTGCACTAGCTCAGAGCATATCTGCGAGTTGCCACTTAGATTCTTGACATAGCTAAAGAAGGCTTTGTGATTATCTTTCGAATCCTTGGCTATTTTTCTTTCAAAGTGAGCCTTAGATGATTTTATGAGGGATCTTAGTTTCTTACTGATACTTATCAGGGATGTCTTTCCTTCTTGGGATTTGCTTTTTTTCTGAACTAGTTTCTTCCTTTTATTGTATAACCTGTTTATGGCAGGGATCCACCAACCTGGTTTCCTTCTCTTAGGGGAGTGAGTCTTGGTTTTGCTAGGAATGGCATGAGCCATGCATCCTTGTAGGTGCTCATAGAGTGCATTTGTAAAGGATTCTGCATCTTGGGCAGCATTATCCTTTAGCGTGGGGGCTGTGAAACTTACCACCTCTGTCTGAAAGTAAGGTGAAGTTTGCTTTAGAAAAGTTTTTGACTATGGTTTCCTAGGTTGGGGGTGGTGGTGGGGTGTGGACATCTAGAGTGATTAGTTTATGGTCTGATCTAACCAGTGACAGGTTGACCTCCATTGCGGAACACCTATCACTCATGTTGGTGATGACCAAGTCCAATATGTTTTCACCTCTGGTAGGGGAGTTTACCAGCTGATCCAGGGTGTTTGAGTTGATAAATTCCAGGAAGTGCTGAGCCTGGGAGTTTGTACTCAAGTAGTTTTCCCAGTTAATGGTAGGGTAATTGAAATCGCCCAATATCAGGGTGTTTGGTAGGACCTTCATGTTTTCCAGTGGCTCCAGAAAGGCAGAGTGGTGGTCCTGGGTCATTGAGGGTGATCTGTAGCAGGCCACAATTTGCATTGCAGATTTGCCCAGTGTTAGTTGCACATGGATGATCTCAGAGGTATCATGCTGCACCACTAACCTGGAGGTGTAGGTATCCTTGATGAATATGGATACACCCCCTCCTTTTGTGTTTCGGTCTGTGTTTTGTGGCCGAAATGTATGGTGTGAGTTGTAGCCTGGTAGTGCTGGAGTGTTCTCTGGAGCCTTGAACCAGGTTTCAGTTACTGCACAGATGTCAATGTTCTCCATACTGAGGAGTGCTTCGAGCGCATGCATTTTGAGATTTAAACTCCTGGTGTTGAGTAGCATAACCCTCTTTTTTTATTTGTGCTGTTTATGGAGGTATGTTTGACTTTTGAGCCTTGCCTAAAAATGGCACTATGGGGGCAGCAAGAGCCTTGGCCAGTATTCGAAAAACTAGGGGTGACAGGTGCAAGCCATCTCTTTCAAAGCAATGCGGCTTGTCAAGCATGTCATCCCAGGCTGGCAGACAGTAGATCCCCTTTGAACGACACCAGAAGCTTAGCCAATTGTTGAAATTGATCATTTTTTCTTTATACTGAGGTATCATTCTTGGTGAGGTTAGGATGCTACTCAGGGTCAGGGTCATACCTGCCTGTTTTACATGATCAGAGAGCTCTTCCATGTCTCTTTTCATGTAGTCCAGGGAGGTACGTCTTAGGTCATTCACACCAACATGAACAATGACAGAGTCATATTTGTACTTGTTCTGGAGAAACCTGAGTGCTTGTGTTATGTGGCGGATTTTGGCTCCCGACAGGCAGCTAACAGTAACTTTCTCCTTGTCCAGCCTAGGAGTGGGACTTTAGTATGCCTGACTATAGAGTCACCTATTACTAGTGTGTTAGGTATGTTATTTCGCCTTAAGGGCTGTGATTGTGCGGCACATTGATTTTGTGTTTTATGTGTTGTCTGGTTTGAGACGGGAGGTGCAGGTCTTTTGGGTGTCTGCTTTGGAGCTCTCTGATGCTTTTGTAGGTTTCTATTTAGAGCTTCCGAGTATGATTTAGTGTATTTATGTGCATTTTTTTCCAGTGCTGGTTTAGTAGGTCTATGCGAGGCTGGAGGTGTGGTGCAAGTGTTAACCTTCTCCTCATGACTGTCTGTTCCAGTCTTGGGTGGAGAGACCTTAGCCTCCAGTTTGGCTGTATAATTGCATCTCTCGCATATGTTAGTGTTTTGTGTTAGGAGGAGAGGGCTGTCTGTGCACATGAGGCAGTTGTAACATTGCCTCAGGATACCCAGGTTCACCAGCTGGACTGGAGAGTATACCTAAAGTTGCCCTTTGGTCATGCCTGTATAGTAGGGTGATCTGCTTAGTCACTTGGTTGGTGAGGGCGGATAAAGAGCCTTGCCCTGCTGGGCAATCAAGTGTCGGGGTATATTAGTGCTTGCTATTAGGTCTGAGCAAGTGCTGGACTTTAGGATTTTTTTGAGTGCTTAGGTTGAGAGTTAGACTAGTTTCAAGGGGAAAACTGAAGAGGAGACTTAGTGGAGCTGGGAATAATTTAACCATAGCTAACTGGTGCTGCCCAGCGCTCAAAACCATGCAAACGCGTTTTTTAAACTACTAACTTTTGGGCTGGAACCACTCCTCCAGGGACAGATGGCTACTCAAATTCCCCTCTCTCACAGGTGAACAGAGAAACTTCCATCTATCCAAGTAAGGTATGGGCAACTCAGAAACTTGTAACACAGTCCTGAATTCAGCACTAGCCTGAAAACTGGACTATACTAGCTTAGAAGGGTGGGAAACAAGGAATGTTTTTTTTTTATTTTTTTTTTGTTTTTTTTTGAAAAGATAAAGCAAAAACAATAAAAAGTGCACTTAAAACAGCTTTAAATGACTACAAGTGATCAGAAAAGACTATCATACTTTAGTGTGTAGCCTACAACAGTTAAACAAATTATTTAAACAAAAAATGACTTTTTAAAAGTGCAGGCAGTCAAATAAGTACAATATGTGAAAAAAACAAGCTTTTAAATCACAATAAACGCTGGAAAATCAGCGTTTAGGTGGAAAACAGTTATGTACAGCAAGAAAATACAGAAAACTGATAATCACTCCAAAGACTCTCTTTTAAGCTAGAAGGCTTGTATCAGTTTAAGGCTTTCTAGTGGTTTCAAGTAAGTTAGTTACAGGAACGATGGGAAATAAGTGCTGATTTGGTCTTTTAAACCAAAAAGTTGAAAGAGATGGACAGCTTCCCAAATGATCAATAAACTACAATTCCTGGGCCAAGAACCACTCCTCTTGTGGTAGACAGGCTACCTAGTACTTACCACTCCCACTGATAAGCTAGAAGGCTCCACTCCAACACAAAGGCTTGGGGGGCTCAGAAGCTTACAAACAGTCCTGGATACAGAAAATTTGTACCTGGACTAGACTAGTTAGGGGAAAGGTGGTGATCAAGCGCAATAACTGGCTTTAAAAGCAGAAAGTTGAGAGAGATGGAAAAACTGCCCAAATGGCCAATAAACTACAATTTCTGGGCCAGAACCACTCCTCTTGTGGAAGATAGGCTACCTAGTGCTTACCACTCCCACTGATAAACTAGAAGGCTTCCTTCCAACACATTAAGGCTTGTGGGGCTCAGAAGCTTACTAACAGTCCTGGATAGAGCAACTCTGTATCTGGACTAGGCTAGTTACAGGAAAGGCGGGAAACAAGAGCAAGTGCAGCTTTTAAACCAGAAAGTTGAAAGAGATGGGAAAAAACACAGAAAGGCTTGGGGGGCTCAGACGCTTACAAAGAGTCCTGGATAAAGCAAATCTGTACCTGGACTAGACTAGTTAAAGGAAAAGCAGGGAACAAGCACAAATGCAGGCTTTTATGCCATCAAGTTGAAAGAGATGGAAAACTGTCTAAACAGATATTAATCTACAGTTTATGTGCAAAACCAGCTCTTCCCATGGAGGATAGGCTACCTAGTGCTTACCACTCCCACTGATAAGCTAGAAGGCTTCCCTCCAACACAAAAAGACTTGAGAGGCTCAGGAGCTTACAAACTGTCCTGGTGGACTAGACTAGTTACAGGAAAGGCAGAAAACAAGCTTAGAGTTTTTTTTTTTTTTTACAGAAAAGAAGCTAAAACAGCAGTATATACAATTCAAATGCAATGCAGGCTAGCACACATGTGTAGCAATATTACGGCAAATACAGTTTAATTAAATGCAATTAAATTAACAAATGACTAAAAAATAAGTGCAGAAGGCATTAAATTAGAAGGCTACTAACAAACAGTAATAAGTGCAGAGTAAGAGCGAATGAACAGATAACAGCACACAGAACAGCAACTAAGACAGTTACAGTAAGAACAGCTGAATAAAGTATATATATATATATATATATATATATATATATATATATATATATATATATATATATATATATATATATATATATATATATATATATATATTTTTTTTTTTTTTTTTGAGGGAGGGAACAGAGCAGGATTAAGAGGCTACAGGGGTTGTCCTTCCCAAATGCTCTCTTTGTACACAGTAGGAGTGCCTGAAATCAGAATATGATCTCACTGCATGCAGTTGAGTGAGCAAATGAGATGTGCCCAGAAGGAGTACCTAGCCAAGACTATTATTCAATATGCCTTCAGGTCTCTTCCTATCTTCTTCTGTGTTGTACAGCTGCTGAAGACATTGCAGTGAACCATGAGGCATACCAAGAGAGGTTAACTCACATCAGAGAGGTGTGGGGTATGTATACATCAGGTCTTACTGTAAGCCTAATGAATATTGTAATTGTATGCAATATGGTAATACTGAAATAAATAGTTGCATTAATGATATCATAGCTGTTCAATTGATTAATGGCATAACAGAGTAAGACTGTCCCATCATACCTGAATGTGGCAAAGGTGTATAGACTGGATAAACATACCTGTTTATTTTCAGAAATTATATAGTCATGTGATATGTAATGGCTCTAATTCTGTCTCTTTTTTGTCTCACCCCACCTCTTCTTTCTCATTTTCCATACATTTCTGCTTACCAAACCTGACATGCAGCACAGACAGATACACAGACCATTGTGGATTGTCCTGCCATCCCATCCACAGGTTGTAGCATAGACACTTAGCACTTCAGGGTCCCAAGCTGTCAGTACTGCCACCAGAACCCCTGCCTTACCTTCCCCATGTGCATCAAGTAGCTTTCCCCCAGCAGCTGGTGCACTAGTACCCTCTGGAAGTAGAATTGTGGGGGTGGTGATTTTATTACTCTTCAAAAGCTACTAGGGCTGGTGGGGGATATAATGGAAAGGAGCGTCAATGCCCAATTCAGACATGAAAGGTGCTTCCTCACATTGCCAAGACAATACCACATTGAGCACTGACACAGAAAACTGAGACAGAAGACAGTGATGATAGCTCTGAGGGTGAGGTCACCAACCATTTGTGTCCATCACCATCCTTGTCTCTCTTGTTTGTCCTGCATATCTGCACCTGTTTCCTCACCTAACCTTCCTACCTTACCCTTACATTCTTAAGCACCTTTGCCAACATTCTTCTCTCTTTGAAAGTAAAAAAAAGTAAGAAATGGGCACCTGTCCCAGAAAAAAGTAATGACTCACCCATAGCTTTTTCTCTTCACCTATGTGTTTTCTTGACACTCTTAATTTGGTACAATTGGCTGTACAACATCATTCTGTTTCTGTGGTGACAGTCCAAGTTTAGCAAATTCTGGCTGCTCTTCTATCTTTATGATGTGAAGAAGTGGATAGCTGTGGTTCTTTCCCACTACCTTTCTGCAAATTCCTCTATTATTTCCCCTGTATCCTCCCCTCTGCTTACCCCCCGCATTTTGTCACTTTCCTGTCAACCCCTTTCACATATTTAATCTGGTCAAAAACTTGAATCACACACATACAATGTACATACATTAAGAAATGTCCCATAAGAAAGCCTTCACTTTTTTCTCTCTCAGCATTTGTGAGGACCTTGGCATCGCACACCAGTGATGAGTGATGGTGAATGGCTGTTCATGTCCTATGGAAATACCTGCTCAGTTGTTGCCATCATCCACCATAGTCTGGTTCTCCTCGCACAAAGGAAGCTGTGCTATCAGAATACAGAGTACAGGCAAACTACAGGAAATCACTAGTGATAGTTGCTGCAACAGTTGTTTGACTACTGGATGTAGCCAAGTGCAACAACCTCTGTGGAGTATTGAACCCTACTTTTGGATGAGTGTTTAGCAGCAATTGATGGTCCGCAACCTAGCTATTCATTTAAGAATAGCAAGAATTTGAAACGACTTCTTTGTTATAGGTCACTAGATCAGAATATTCATGACCAATCGAAAGATGGAGTTAATACCAGACGATGTGGTCATTGTGAGCAGTGTCCTTTTTTACATACTAGTTGTATTTTTGTACATCCACGTACAGGAGCAGTTTATACTTTTAACACTAGAACTACATGTCAAAGCAGTAATTTGGTTTATCTTGCTAGGTGCGTTTCATGTGAAGCATTTTACGTTGGTAAAACTAATAGAAAATTACTTGAACGCAGGGGCGGCTCGTGGCATCGGGCTGCCGGACTGCAGCCCCCTCAAATTAAAAAAGAAAACAAAAAAAAAAAAAGAAAACAAAAAAAAATTATTTTTTTAAATTTTCGCGGACTTCGCGCATGCGCAGTAGTCCCGACTACCGTCGGTCTATGCGCATGCTCACGGCAGTCCGGCAGGACCCATAGAGGGATGCAAGGAGATGTCTGTGCACTTTTAAAGTGCACAGACACGCTGAGAGGATACATCGTATCCGGACTGCAGCAGCAACAGCCAGAACACTCTCGGGAGGGAGCTTGGGATCTCATCGTCGGGAAGGAGCTTTACTGGGATCTCGCAGGTCTTTGTGAGTATTGCGCGGGCAGGATATGGTATGGAGAACAGACAGGTAAGTGTATGGTGCATTTTACTTTATGTGTTGGTGCTTGTAACTGGAGTTGTGTATGTGTTTGCTGGTGCTTGTAACTGGAGTTGTGTATGTGTTTGCTGGTGCTTGTAACTGGAGCTGTGTATGTGTTTGCTGGTGCTTGTAACTGGAGTTGTGTATGTGTTTGCTGGTGCTTGTAACTGGAGTTGTGTATGTGTTTGCTGGTGCTTGTAACTGGAGGTGTGTGTGTGTGTGTGTTTGCTGGTGCTTGTAACTGGAGGTGTGTGTGTTTGCTGGTGCTTGTAACTGGAGGTGTGTGTGTTTGCTGGTGCTTGTAACTGGAGGTGTGTGTGTTTGCTGGTGCTTGTAACTGGAGGTGTGTGTGTTTGCTGGTGCTTGTAACTGGAGGTGTGTGTGTTTGCTGGTGCTTGTAACTGGAGGTGTGTGTGTTTGCTGGTGCTTGTAACTGGAGGTGTGTGTGTTTGCTGGTGCTTGTAACTGGAGGTGTGTGTGTTTGCTGGTGCTTGTAACTGGAGGTGTGTGTGTTTGCTGGTGCTTGTAACTGGAGGTGTGTGTGTTTGCTGGTGCTTGTAACTGGAGGTGTGTGTGTTTGCTGGTGCTTGTAACTGGAGGTGTGTGTGTGTGTGTGTGTGTGTGTGTGTGTGTGTGTGTGTGTGTGTGTGTGTGTGTGTGTGTGTGTGTGTGTGTGTGTGTGTGTGTGTGTGTGTGTGTGTCTGTGTGTGTGTGTGAAAATGCCCCAGGTGCTCATGGTGGTGTGGTAGGGAATACCTCAGGCTTGAACCCTGTACCCTGTATGCAGGTGTTAAAGACTTGAGTTCCCTACCCACCACCATTTGTAAAAATTGCAGATTTTGCCTCATATTTGATCTGAGCTGTTCCTCATAATATCTGTGGTTTGTAAATGTTGCAATGCTTGATATTTGATGGTGTAGTAGTAGCATTGTTGCCTCACAGCTGCAGGTTCTCAGGTTGATTCTTGGCTGGGGTTCCTTCTTTGTGGGGTCCGTATCTTCTCCCTGTGTTTGTGTGGGTTTGCTTTTGTGTCCTCCCATGTTACAAAGACATGTCTGCATTATTTCTTCCTGGGCCTCTGCTGAAAATTGTTTTTTTGTTCCAAGTCAGACTGCCCTGATTAACAAATGTTAAATAAAATTGACAGGCATTTGAATTTCAGACTTCAGGTTTCTGAATGTTTAATTCCTCACAGATTTGATGGTGCAGTGGTAGTATTGTTGCCTCACAGCTATAGGTTTTCTGGTTTGATTCTTGGTTGGGGTGGCTTCTGTGTGGAGTCTGCATCTCCTCCCTGTGTTTGTGTGGATTTGCTCTGGTGCCCTGCCATTTTACAAAGACGTGTCTGCAGTATTAATCCCTGCGTCTCTGCTGAAAATTGTTTTTGTTCTGTCCGCAGTAAAATTGACCGGCATTTGAATTTCAAACTTCATGTTCTTCAGAATACATAGTAGCACAACCTTTTTTCTAGCAATTTTCTAAGTTTATAAGATGAATATTTTAAATTTGTCCCTATTTTTGGGACTGTATTCCCCCATTATTGGCTTCGTCCAGGTTTTTGTGCTAAGGTTGACAGCTATGGCAAGAACTGAATTCACTGAATATGGACTGTAGAATTGTGCATATTTACTGATAAAGGTGCACTGTAGAATTGTGCATATTTACTGATAATGGTGGACTGTAGAATTGTGCATATTTACTAATAATGGTGGACTGTGGAATTGTGCATATTTACTAATAATGGTGGACTGTAGAATTGTGTATATTTACTAATAATGGTGGACTGTGGAAGTCTGAGTAGACTTTTTATGATAAATGTTCTCAACTGGGCAGTTTTGCCATTATGGGTGCATATGTTTTGTTTCATTGCTTACTGGAAAAATGTTCAAAACAAATTTAAAACACCCTCTAACAAGTGTACTGTATTGTACAAGGAATATAATTTTAGTACAATGAGGAAGGTGTATCAAAGAGCACATGTATGTTTCATATGCAAGGGGCCTATGATTCGAAAACAGCCCAAAATTAATCTTTATCTGCCACTGGCAAAATGTATTTTCTTTGAATGTGGGTTTCAATGCTGTTTCAATGAATGTGAGTTTCAAGGGCAGAGAAGTTTTAATGCTAAGTTTTCATTGTGAGACTGCATTGCTTTGTTTAACAGATGACTTAATGTTTGTGCTGTAAAATACAAAATAAAACTTTCAAATGAAGTCCAATCATTGAAGTAAAGCAGTATGCACATTAGTGTTTATGGTAAATGGAGTGAAATAGCCAAGTAATGGTTAATTGGAATGGCTGCAGAGGCTCCAGTTCAACCATTATTTTGTCAGGGGAAGGGCAGCAAACTCAGACAGGCCCAGCTGAACTATACCTCCCAACTGTCCAGATTTTCAAAGAATGAATAGATTTTTGCTTCTTATTTTTGGTTTGTTGTTCATAAAATTTGTAGTTTTAATTCCTAAATGATTTGCCAGAAGTCACTAAATAATAAGTTTCAGACTTCATAACCTTCATAAAAATGCATGTTAAAGTAAGAGCCGTTCTATCAACTGTCTCAATTTATACAAGAGCAATTTTAGTACTGTTTATATGTGTCCCCAATATATTTGGCCTTGTTCAGATTTACTGCATTAACAGGTTGAGAGGTACATGCAAATAAATTGCTTTATAGAATTAGGCATAGCCAACCTCTCAACTGTCCCCAATTTTTGGCTCAAAATGTTGCTCTTCCCCTAATAATCCCTCCACAAAATAGCAATTTTGGAAGAAAACATGGAGGGTTTACAATTAAGAAATAACTGTAATAATCAAAGTTATAGATTACTTGAAATGCATGTAGATTCTTTTATTTTGTCAGCTGCTCAAGGTAGCAGTACTAATATTAAAGTGTCCCTTCTTTGACAGGTAGAAGCTGTATTGTGTGTCTATTTTATATTTTTGCATCACATTTTTGGTCCATTTTTCATAAAATTGTGTTTTTTGGCAAATTAGTGACAAATCACTAAAAACTGAAGTTAGAAAATGACAGACATTTGAGTTTCAGATGTTATACCCTTCAGAAAATTCATACTAATGCAAGACCTATTCTATTATCTTTCTAAGTTTATTAGAGCAATATTTAAAAATTGTCCTTATTGTTGTGCCTTTGTCCCACTTCTGTGTATGGCTTTGTCCAGATTTCTTGCTCTTGAGGTTGAGAGGTATGACAAATGTGTCAGGGCCATCACAGTCAGCCAGAGAGATTTCAAATTGTGACATGCTTGTTGCACCCCACTCCCCCATGTAGTGACTCTGGATGTGTCCAAGCAAGGCAAGGAGTAGTTGTAGCTACCTTGGATGGGGAGGACACACTGCATAAGTACTACAGTGGCTTTTCATCTGTCCTTGATTTTGCAGAATGGTCTGGTTTCTGTCATATTTTTGTACTGTTGATTTATGCTTATTACTCAGATTTATGCTTATTACTCAAAGTGCCTGTTGCTCTGTGTTTAAGTAGCAATGCTTTAATGACCATAAGGTAAGCTTGTCTGACATCGTAAGATGCAAGTAAGCTTTAATAAGCATACTGTTAAAGAATTGCCAACATTGAAAGCCTTTCTGTTGTTGCCATGTAGAGAATACTTGACTAGATAATGTATAAGCCTTGGGTATTAAAGGACAGGATTCCATTATTTTAAAAAGCTCATTACACTTGTTGGAGACTTCCAGTCATCTCTACAGACTTTACCCGTAAACTAAACAGAATGCCAATCATGTGTGGTCCATAACCTGTACAGTAATCCTTTAAGCAATGTATCTTGAGCTTGTTTCTTGTTTGCTTTTCATTTTTTACTTTTATCATGTTTTCCCCATGAAACAAGTTGTCAGGCAGGAGGTCTTTTTTGGATAAGAAACATTTTTACAAGTGGGGGCATCACATAGATTTCTACTTTCAGCATGTTGCTTGGTACTTTAATAAAGCTGAAGATATTATAATTAGAACTGCAGTGCAAGGAGAAGTGGTTTGAGTTGAGTGATTCTGGTTTTTCTTATACTTGATTTTGACTGGCATTCCAGTAATGTATTTAAAAAGTAATTTATTTTTTCATGCCTCACAACCTTTTGTTTCCATCTAGATATTAAGTAAGCTGTCATGCAGCCAATGCATTGAAATATTTTTATTCTTCTACACTTATTTTTGTCTTGATTGGACTTTCATAATGATGGTTTGCCACCCAGGACAGCGTATTTAATTAAAGTTAGTTTTTTGTGGTTTTGTGCATAGCTCCTCCCCTTTATGGTTGACCACACCCCTTCTTTTTGACCCCACCCATTCAGCATCTCCTGCAGCCCCCCTGTGATTTGAAGTCACCAGCCGCCACTGCTTGAACGCATTAGAGCACACCTATAATATATGGACTGGTTCTACCTTTAATGCTTTGGCTAAACATTATATGCTTAAAGGCAATTCACGTACTTTTGTTTTTTTGTATTGCAATGCATTGGGCAAGGTTTACGAAGGGGGGGACATCACTAATCACACAGAGGAGTGTGAATTGAGATGGATGGTTACGCTGAGAGCTGATGTCCCCCCGGGACTTAATGACAAAGTTCCCCTTAAACCTATTCTTATGAATAGGAGATTGTCCGTGAAGAAAAGGAAATAATATTAAATGGTTTTATGCTGTACATGTTTTTGTTCTTCTACGTTGTTGTACATGGATTTAGGATGTATCTATGTATGCGCATTTAAAGTTTTTATGTTTTTTAAGGATTTTTTAAAAGGGATGTGATGTTATCATTTGATTGTCCTATCACTGAAGTTTGCATGTTATTTAAATGGTATATTTGATATGGTTTTATAACTCTGATGAAGCCTGTGGGTGAAAGCGCTAACTGATATTAAAGTTTTATGTTATATACGAAAGTCAACGTATGTGATTTTTTAGAGTATCTTTGATATTATATCTGACTCCATTTGATTAATGTCTTGGTTCGTTTATGTTCCTTGGGTTCGAGTGAAGAGCTACACTCCTTTGGCACCTTGGATAACTACTGCGGAATTGTTTTTACGCTTGCTATTTTATATCCTGTTTTTCGCAGTGGATTTAACTGTTTGGTGGTGCTTTTTGTTTACTTTGCATTGCAAAATGAGGTGAGTGTTTGCTTTACACTGCATTGTACACCCAGTTAATTTTTGATTTCCCTTGAAGCATTCCTTGTAAGTAGTAGGTATAAAAGACTATTTCAGCAACTATTGCACACACAGTTTGGCAAGGCAACCTATTTAAAATAGTCATTCCTAGGTAGTCTTAAAGTCATGATAAAATGTTACTATAATAATCACACTGACACTATTTGTAAAATGATCTGCTTACTGCAGTCAAACCCTGCTTCAACTCTACTTTTTCATTTAGCTCAGACAGTTTATACCTTGTGCCACAGAGAAATCTAGGTTTCAGCTGGATTTTCTCTTCTAAATAATGTCCATAGTCCTGACAGCTGTGGATTGCAACTAAGCCTGCTGCACTACAGAAGGCAAACCAAACTGAATTTGTTTCCTTTATCCTTCAACAGACATTATTTGCTTGCAGACTAATGTTGAGCAAATGGGGAAGGTAGGCAGAATACTTCCTTTTTGAATTGAGCTTTGGAGCTAACATGGAAATATATAACACAACATGTGGAGTACCACTGAACATCTCTAAACACTGGTACTTTACAGTCCCATTTCAACACATCAGCGTATAATCACACATGCATTAATACTTTGCTAACATTCATGTGAATATGTTTTTCAGAATTGTGGTTTAGGAAGAGATTTTGAAAAAATAACTATTGCTGTTGGATTATATAACTTCATTACATGGGAATTGTTTAATATCCTCCAGTGAAATGCAGTGAACTGTGTGAATAACGTATCACTTAATTCTGGACAGTTGGGTCCACACTGCAGGACTGACACTTGCAATTGATATACAACCACATACAGCCTTCAAACACATAAATCATCAATCCCATCCCTCCATCATTGGAACATTAAGTGTTGATTAGTATTGCTAATCCACATTGCCCATGCATGAGCACATACCATTGCTAGTATCAGTACCATTCATTATGGTTCACATGCCATCATCATAACCTGATGATCCATGAATGGTTCATTGTCCAGTCTGTGTTTTACAACTGTGTGTGTGTTTCAAATACACAGGACAGGTAGGTCATGTTACTCTCAGTTTTTCTGTATACTTTAATGACAGCACAGTTGACATAGGTCAGTAATATGTACATATTATTGATCCTAGCATTGCACTTACTCCATCATATCAACAAATATGGACTTGCACAAAACCTTCAACATCACAATATCTTTTCTGATACAGAATGAGAAGCTAACCCAATCTACACTGCACTGTCACAGTGTAAAAATCAGATGTCTGTAGTGGTGCTTGCATTAAGTACTTTGTCCGCTTGATAAGTAGGGGGTTCTAATCTCACAGCAGTCAAGTTGTCTGTGTGTATGTATGGAGTTGAGTAAATATGACCTTCAGAATTGATTGCCTCAGTACAGCAGTAGCCTGGAATTAGTTTTACACTGCAGGGTGAGTCAACATCCATGTCAGACCCTTCTCCCAACATTGTCTTCTCTGCAACATAATGTTGATGTCATCCTCTATAAAGTGCACTGTCACACTATTGAATTCAGACTTCTTCCATGGTACTTGCATTAAGCATTGTGTTCTCTATATTTCATAGCTGATAGCCTCAATAAAACAGTACCCCAGGGTTAATTTTACACTGCAGGGTGAGTCAACATTAATGTCAGATCCTTCTCCCAACATCATCATCTTATCTGCAGCACCACACTAATGTCATCCTCTATAAAGTGTAGTCTCACACTACACTACACTAGTCAGACTTTTGCAGTAATGCTTGCATTAAATACTGTGTCCTATAGATGACATAACTAGATAGGTAGAGGGTTCTGATCTCATGACAGTTGACTTATATGTGTAAGGAGGTGTGTAAAATTGAAATGAACTATGGCTAGCCTAAACAAAATAGTAGCCCGGAGTAAATTTTACACTGCAGCATGAGTATAAATTAATGGCAGACCATTTTCTCAGCATCATTCTTTCAGGAACACTATGCTGATTTCATCCTCTGTAAAGTGTTCTCTCACAGTGTTGTATTCAGCCTTCTGCTGTGGCACTTGCAGTAAATGCTGTGTCCTCTACATTGTGTAGTTAGATAGGTTTATAGGTTCATAGGTTCATAGATAGGCCCTAGGCTATCGGGCCTATGTAAGCCTAGCCAACAAGGTTCCCTGGCTTACGCCACCCAAGAAAGTTACTTTCCTGTGCCACAGTCGAGCAGAGACACAGAAGTGATCCCCAGGGTGTATTTCCTATTTCCCATCCACTCCTCAAGATTTTTCTTGAAGAGTGCTAATGAAGAACTTTGCTTGACATAGATGGGTAGAGGGTTCTAAATTCACAATGATCAATTTGTGTGCATGATGGTAGGGTCATTACATCACAGGAGAATTAATTCAACAGGTGCTCATGTAACTCCCACTTGTGTGAAGCATTTACATGGTCAGATCAACCCCGCATCCCCTTTTCAATCTGTTCATAAACACATGCTGTCTGCAACACACTGATGAGGTCATTATTTCAATAATACACTCTCACACTAGTTAATTACGATATCTCCTGTGGTGCATGTGCATCATAAACTTGCATGCTGATTGTTTCAGTCAATAGATTTATTTATTTATTTATTTATTGACTCTCCTGATTTTGTGTATCTGAGAATGTAAATAGATGCAGGAGTGTATGGCACCTGTTAGTACTAACAGCATTTAGAGGTCCACATAGCTGTATGAGTCAATTTTGCACACACATCTCCTTTGCATGACACAGCTGATGTTATCTTTTCAGAGATGCTGTGTGGCTTACATGCAATCAAACTTCTCCTGTAGTGTGCGCATATAATTCACTTGGGTTTAGATTCTGTCAGTGGAATGGTAGGGAGTTTGAATACAGGTATGGCTGTCATCTGTGAAACTGTGTTTACTCTTCTCACTGTGCAGACCATGCTGCACTTACATACATGATGTATATTAATCCAGTGTGCTTTGCAACCACTTTTTAGCAGAAACATGAAGGTAAAACATAATGTTAATGTCATACATTAAATTACGCAGTGTCACAGTAGTCAAATAAATATGTAGTTGGACTTGTGCTCCAGCAAACCATCATAATTCTGCGATGTTAGCCATATAGCTGAAATCTCAACACCACTGGTTATGGTCATTGTACACGTTATTAATGGTGTTGCCACTCACATGTGTTATGTTCTTTTGTAGATGTATTTTTTTACAAGTGTTTAGTCTATATTTTGTTTGAAAAGGCTGCATTAAAGACTGGTGTTATCATTTGAACAGATTGTCATTCCTTCAAAGTTGTAGTGAAGCAGCTCCTCAGGACTGAGGATATGAGACAATGTAATGTATGTTGTTGCTTAAGTAAGGCATGTGTTCCAATATGGGATTATATCCACATTGGACATAATTGTTGTTCTACCATCACTGTGACAACAGCAGGGGGCTGCAGGTGTGCTTGGGTATACCTAGCATCAGGCAATGTTATCTGACATACAGCAAGAGTCTTTGTGAGTAATTACAGGGAAACAGATTTCTTGATTTATGCACATGATGTAATGCTTTCACATAACCACACATATTACACCTGGTGATGCACTTATACCAGGGCACATTCATTCATCCTACTATGGTATTGATTTTCTCAACACTTAGGCATGTGTTCCAAAGCAACATTTGTGTCCTTAACTGAAAGAACCCACCATTATACTTTCTATGAATACAGTGGTAGAGGTCTCCCCCATCAGTTTTAGGTAAAAACAAATTTATGAGCAAATTCAATACAGCTAACTGAGTAACTTCACATAGGTAGAGTTCAACAGCTTTGATAATAGTTCCACTACAGCGATTGTGATTAATAGCCATATTGTTATTTTGAGTTGTACAGCTTGATGTTCAGTTCTAGCATATAGTTTAATTTTGTGCGAACATACTGACTTCACACAACAACCCTTACATCCCATCAGTCGTATCACTTGATATGTTGCATAGCACATGTGAACATAGCTTTGGATTTCATGGCAGTAGACATTTATTCTGCCATTGTCTTGGTGAGAGTCGTACTTTGGCACATGCATTGAATCCTGTGGTGTACGTGAATGTGATCCAGTTCATAGGTGGTATGTGTACAGACATAGACAGAAACCTTCCTTGACCATGGGACATTGATATATATTGCATCTGTTCTTATCTGTCTGCACGATAACTGTGTCAGGCGGAGTGCCTTGCACAAGGGTATTATGTTTGTCTGCTTCCACATTTTTAATGCCACAGACATCTACATATGGGATCCATAACCACTGGAATATTGATGTGCATAATTCCCTTCAAGGGTGATCCTCCTGAGATGTATGTTAGGCCAATTTATGTGGTTTACACAGTTAATACATAGCTCACTGTTAACAGTGAGGGGATGGGTTCAATTCTTGCAAAAGGAGATTGTGACTTCTGAGCCATTGCTGTTTTCCAACATGTTATACTGATGAAATGTACACTGTGTAAATATACCATAATATATATTGTCCTTGGGAATGGTCATCTCAGCTGAGAATGTTCATGACATCCATATGTCATGTCTTGTCATTTCCCTCTCTTAGAATGTTAATTTGTGCAACTGTCACAGCCTGTAAATCATGTCTGCTTTTATTTACCTGTATTTGCTCAAAAAGTGTTAATACTATTAATTAGCATGACATAAGTATTGCAAAGTTTTATTATTACAAAATTGTCTTTGAGACATAAACACATTCAATTATCTTACTAGATTTTGAACTGTTACTCTCCCATCATACATATTTCTATATACTGTACATCTCTTGGATTTCTCTGCAAATTGTCCTCATTGCACTTTTACTGTTTGGTAACCAATCTAATATAGTTGTCCTTGCTGTTTCCCCTTGCCTATTACTTATTTCTCTCTTCACTCAGTACACTTTCCCTGCCTGTGTACAGCTTGCATTATTTACCTTAGGTAGCTCTTTATGTTGTCCGTGTGAACAGGCTTTACAGGTTCTCCCATAGACAAGCTTGTTTGTTTACTGTGTATGTTTGTGTTGCTCAATACGTTTTCCTGGCTGCCAACACTGTTGCTGGCCAATAAACTTCTGTATTCATTTAAGTATGATGTACAGGATGCATGTGTGACTAACACTGCTGCTCATAGCACTAACAAGTAAATATGTAGACTTTAGTATTCCATTTTTATGAGTAGTTTTGTTTTTGTTAGAACAGTCTTCAATCCAGGAATATTTACTTGTCTCTTAACGCTTGCATAGCTCCAGTCCATTTCTTGCTGAAGATTGTTTATTTTATTTATTTTTTTTAATTTAAGAAAGTAAAATACATCTTCTAAGGAGACAAAAGTACTTATTCCCACTGATTGATTCTTAATCTTGCTGGAAATAAAATACAATGTTTAATACTTCATTTTATTAGGGACTTTAAGAGTAGGAAACGTGCCTTTATTTTCCCATTACTTTCTTTGAATAGCCATATTAAGATAATATTGCATAATTTCTCACTTTTCAGAAAGGGATTTCTCCAATACTACTAATAATAAGTTCATTGTCCAGATGTGAGGTGAATTTGACAATTAAAGGGCTTAGATGGACTCCTTCCTTACCTGAAGGTGTTGTGAGACACTATGAGCTCTTTCTATACATACGACAAGCCTTACTGAAGTTTGAACAGTTCTGGAATCTAGCTAGTAAGAAAAGTAGCCATGTTTTCTCTTTCCATTTTTTTTTCATGCTCACTCAATTTTCTTTCAATATTTCTTCTTGATCTAGGACATCTACCTTATCTGGTAGCCAGTTATTTTGCTTTAACAAAACAATCCATGTTGCTTTCTGGCTC
Source organism: Protopterus annectens (assembly GCF_019279795.1). Taxonomy (NCBI): domain Eukaryota; kingdom Metazoa; phylum Chordata; order Ceratodontiformes; family Protopteridae; genus Protopterus; species Protopterus annectens. The sequence continues at coordinate 250,086,999 of NC_056726.1, forward strand.
TTTCTGTCTTAAGGTTGATGTCATTTAAATTTGTTTCTATGAAGACTATTTGAGCATTTTGTTGGGTTGATGATTTCAGAAGTTGAAACGGTTTATTGCAATTCTCTTGTATATTGCCTATCTTTTATCCATATTGTATATTTTAATGATAATTTTTGTATGTATAACAATGCATTCAGGAAATCATTCTTTCTAGGGATGGTGTCTTGCCTAGGAGTTTTGGAAACTGACATTCACAAAAGGATCTATTAATACTTGTTCTAACAGGATTTTTTAAATTATTATCTTTTGACTAAATATAATTTGATCCTGAGGCAGAATCCTCATTTTCCATCACTTCTAACAGTGATTGGATCAAATTTGATAATAAAATTCTGTCAAAAACTTTCAAATTGTGCACAGCAACTAAAATCTGCTGCACTCAATCTATTATCTTGGCTACGAGCAACTTAATAATATATTTTTGAGACTTACAATGTTAATGAATTTAAACTATGTTTAAATGGGCATAATCCTAAAGATAAAAAAGTATTAAATTATTGCCAGTCTCAACCCTCCCTTTTCTTATTTTTTTCTACAGCTCTCTCTCTCAATTCAGTTCCTCTCTCCTTCCTTCTTCAACAGCCTTGCCTTATTGTCAGTGGTCTTCAGTCATGAAATCTGTGAAGCCCGTGTCCTGGCCCAGCAATCAAGGAGCCTCAATCCTCACCACTAACACCAGAGAAGGCGTCTCATATAAGAGGAAGGAATAACAAATACCCACAGTAAAGTGCAATTTCCCTTAAGAGCACACATGCAGAGTGCTGATGAGTGCATGGTCCAGACAAAAATGCTTAATAATTTCTGGTTCTCACTGTTTAAATTGAAACTGCAGTTCTGATAAAACATTACATCATTTGTTTACACTTTCTTGGTTCCCAGGCTGACAGAAACTGCCTTTCCATTCTTTCACACTTAAAGCAATAAAGGACATTCCACATGTAAATTCTGGTCATTAACTTTAGCCTTAAAACAATAGGCAGGATGCTTACTCCAGGTTCATCGACTCCAAATTCTAACTTCAAAGGAATAGACATAAAGTAATTTTAATTTCAAAAGACCAATAAGAAATGCTTGACTTAGTTTTACTTACAGCAGATGGCAATGTTGCCACATTGTTGAAAAAGCATTTCTTTACATTTAAGACACAAGCCAGTATTTTACATTTTATTTACAAATGCCAGAATTATGTATTGAATTATATTTGGCTAGGCTGGCAGCCTTCACCCTTCTCTACCAGTCTTCACACCCCCTCCCCCCCCACTGGAGAACTCAAGCTAGTTTTTCAAGTGCCCCTTGAGAAACGCCGCTTGAGAGGGTTAGGTCTATCCGATGATACCTCACCCCATTCCCTGTCTTTAGAGCCCATCTGCATTGGCATTGCTACTCCCACTGCGGTGCTGCACTGACATATCATATGCTTGCAACCCCAGGCTCCATTTTAGCAACTTGGCCTTTTGCTGACTGGCTCTGTTTAACCATGTTAGAGGGGTGTGATCTGTCATAACAATTAATTTACTTCCATACAGATAAGGCTAAAGTTTTGGCAGTGCCCACACTATAGCTAGACATTCCTTTTCTGCAACTGCATAGCATTCCTCCCTGGGTTGGAGCCTATGACTGAGATAAGCCACTGGGTGCTCTTCCCCCTCTGAAGAAATATGGCTAAATACAGCCCCCGTCCCATGGTTTGAAGCATCCAGCTGCACAACAAATTATTTGCTGCAATCTAGACGGGCTAAAACAGGGGGTCCTCCCAAAGCTTCTTTAAGCTTCTGGAATGCCTGCTCACATGCTGGGATCCACACTACCTTATCTGGTCTGTTCTTCCTTGTCAGGTCTGTGAGGGGAGCAGCTATGGTACTATAACTGGGGATAAACTTTCTATAGTACCCTGCTGTCCCTAAGAATGCCCTCATCTGCTTTTTAGTAACAGGTGCAGGCGATGCCTGAATGGTTTCCACTTTGGCAGGTTCTGGCCTTATCTTACCACTCCCCACTCTATTTCCTAGGTAGGAGACCTCTGCCATACTCACCTGACATTTACTCGGCTTAATGATCAACCCTGCCCTCTGTAGTCTGCCCAGCACCTCCCTGACATGCTGAAGGTGCTCTGGCCAGGAATGGCTGTAGATGGCAATATCAGCTAGGTAAGCAAGGACAAACCCTCCTGCTCCTGCTAGGATATTATCTACCAGCCTCTGGAAAGTCATTGTGGCATTCTTTATCCCAAAGTGCATCTTTGTGAACTCGTACAAGCCAAAAGGAGTCACAAAGGCTGACTTCTCTCTAGTACTGGGAGTCAAGGGCACCTGCCAGTAACCCCTGGTAAGATCAATGGTTGTAAGATACTTAGCCCCACCCAGCTGCTCTAGGGCCTCATCCATCCTAGGCATGGGGTAAGCATTCGACTCTGTGTGATTTTTTAATTTCCTATAGTCCACACAGAACCTGGTGCTGCCATCCTTCTTTGGCACCAACACCACTGGGGCGGACCAGGGACAGTTGGACTCTTGAATCACCCCTAGTTCCAACATCTCCTGTGCCTCCTCCCTCAGAGCCTGTCTGACTCTCTCAGGCACCCTATAAGGGGCCTGCCTAATAGGCCTTTGGGGTCCTGTATCCACCTGGTGCTGCACCAGGTGGGTTCACCCTGGTTTCCCAGTGAACATGTCCCCAAATTCCTGCAACACTGCTCGGATTTCTTGCACCTGGGTAGGAGATAGCTGCTGAGACATTGCTACCCCTTCCACTGAGGTGTCAGCCTGAGCCTCACTGAAGAGATCAGTCCCCAGATCTCCCTCAGACTCCTCCTGCAATTCACTGCAAATGCTCAGCACAAGGGCCTCCCTATCATGGTAACGTTTCATCATGTTAACATGGTACAAGTTGTGCCCCTGCCATCTGCCTAGCAGATCCACCATGTAGTTAACATCACTTACCTTTCTTACCACCTTGTAGGGACCCTCCCAAGCTGCTTGCAGCTTGTTGTCTCTGATAGAGATGAGAACCATTACCTGCTGCCCCACAGCATACTATCTAGCTTGAGCATTCCTGTCATACCACACCTTCTTCTGTTGTTGGGCTTCTGCCAGGTTTTCCTGGGCCAAGCCCATGAGTTCCCTGAGCCGTGTCCTGAGGTTTCGAACATATGCCCCAACAGACCCCTTGTGAGATTCACACTCACTTTCCCACTCATCTCGCATTAAATCTATAGGTCCCCTCACCCTATGCCCATACAGCAACTCAAAGGGTGAAAAACCTGTGGATTCCTGGGGAACCTCTCTGTAAGCAAACAACAGATGGGGAAAATATTTGTCTCACCCCCTCTTAAACTGATCTGCAAATTCCCGTAACATGGACTTGATTGTATAGTTTAACCTCTCAACAAGGCTATTAGTCTGGGGATGGTAGGGGGTGGTCTTCATGTGCTTCACCACACAGGACTTCCACAGACAAGCCAGCAGGTCTGACATGAAATTGGCACCTTGGTCAGTCAGTATTTCTTTTGGGAAACCTACCCTGCTGAAAATTTCCAACAAAGCATTTGCCACCTTCTCTGCCTCAATGGAGGACAAAGCCACTGCCTCAGGGTATCATGTAGCATAATCCACTACCACTAGGATATAATTTTTCTCTGTGGAACTTGGGGTACTCAGAGGACCCACAATATCCATAGCTACCCTCTGAAATTGCTTTTCAATCACAGGCAAAGACATCAAAGGAACTCTCACCTTGTCTCCAGCCTTGCCTACCTTTTGGCACTGCTCACAGGTCCTGCAGTACCCTGTTACATCTCTGGAAATTCCAGGCCAATAGAAGTTCTGCATAATATGCCTCTTTGTATGTTTTATGCCCATATGACCTGCAAAGGGAATATCATGGGCTATGGCTGGAAGCACCAGATGGTAGGCTCTAGACACTACCAACTGCTGTACTCTCTCACCTTCTAGCCCTCCCTCAGGGGCCCACTCTCTGTATAGTAACCCATTGTCCCAGTATACAGATTCCCCCTTCCCTTGAGAATCAGGTGCCTCCCTAGCTACCTGGCTCAGGCCTTGCAATGTAGGGTCTGAGAGCTGAGCCTGTCTCAACTCTCTCCTTGTAACCCTTCCCAGCTCCCCTTCCACAGGAAGTATGTCATCTTCTGACAGTGGCGCCTCACAGTCAGCCTGGGTACTACTACTCACCTCACCTTTGCAGTCACTCTGTCCAAGGGAACATCAATACCCACAAACAGCTGTGGCTCACCTTCAGTTTCACTGCTACAGAGTAGCTCCCTCCCTGAAGTAACCACCTCACCTGTCCTGGCTGCAAGTATGCAGTCTGTCTGGGTCTTCCCCAGGCTACCAGACCTATATGCTGGTCTCCAAGCCTGACTGTGTGTAGCTGCACGAGCACAGGGTACTGCACTATCAAAATCATTCCCTATCAGGACATCTTCAGGTATATCCTCAAATACACGTACTTGCTGGCTTCCTTTTCCACCCTCCCAGCCAAGGTGAACCCTTGCCAAAGGTATTTGGAATGGGATCCCTCCTAAAGCCCTGATTGGAGTGGACTGCCTAGGCAAGTAGTGCTCGTCTGTAACCATTACAGTCTTTACAATGGTTATATCAGAGGCTGTGTCTCTCTTGGCAATGGCCTCTTTGCCATTCACTACAATAGGATATAGCCTCTGGTTGTAGTTTGGTACCCTTGTTGTCCCAAGACAACCTACTGTTGGCATTTTGTCTTTCTTTCTTACTGGCTGCCTCAGCTTTGGTTCCCCACCTTGCCTCCATGGACACCTGTATGCCACATGGCCCCACTGGTTGCATTCAAAGCATTTAACCCTAGCTCCTGGACATGTACCTGGACTAGTGGCTTCCCCTGCTACTGGCAGATTCTGTTGGGCCAGTCTGTGCTGCCCACCATGGGTTCCTTTCAACCCATGAACAGTACTGTGGGCTCCCTTCCTGTGCAGGGCTGCCCTGCTGGCCAGGTATAGGTCTCCCTTCTTCCCCAACTCATCCGAAGTAGCACAATGTCTATAAGCTAACCAGCTCCTCATGTCCTCAGGCAAAGTGCTAAGGGCTTGTTCCCTCACCAAAAAGTTCTGCCAGCCCTTCAAAAGTGGTGACCTGACATCCACTCACCCAGCTATGAAAATAAGTGCTCAGTTCAGCAACATATTCACACACACTTTCATCTGCCTTACGTCTATGCTCACAAAACTTTTTCTTGTACATTTCAGGTGATAGCTTAAAACATTCTAAAATACATTTTTTACAGCAGTATAATAAAAACAGACAGACTAAGGCATTTTTGATAAAAAAGTCGCAGCTTTCCCGTGAAGTAAGGGGGACAGGAACCATACCCAGAGCCTTTGGTCAACACTATACTGTTTGCATACCCTCTCAAACATATGAATGAAACCATCAACATTATCCCCCTCTTTAAATTGCAGAAGACATTTACTGACTTGTTGTGCTTCTGGGGTCCAGTTTCTCCCTTCCCCATTACCTCCATGACTCTGGTGAAGAGTCAGCATTTCCCTCTCATGCCTCTTCTGATGATCCTTTTCTTCAGCTTCTATCTCCAAATGCCTGGCCTCCAACTCAAGTCTCTTTAGCTCCAGTTGGATTTTTAAGTCCACTGCAGAAAAGTTGAGCTGTCCATTCACCAAGGATATTGTATCTCCACTGCCAGTCTGATTGTCCTCCTGGATGCTGTTTTCTGATGCAGCTGTAGCCAAGGCTGCAATCAGGTCTGCCTTAGTCAGGTTTCCATGAACCAGTCCCTTAGCCTGGCACATTTCCACCAGCTGGCTCCTTGTCAGCTTTCCATATTCCTGTGCTGACATGCTGCCTGCTCACCCTGACTAACTAAGCTAACAAAAGAAATAAAACAATTGTAATCTGAACTCTTGAGTATTCACTGCATGGCTGATTTAGAGTACAAAGCACCTTCAGAGATCACTGCACATAAGCTACAGGATTCACTCTACCCACACCACTACAAGCCAATTAGTATTTGCCAACTAATTAATATGTGATGTGGATATCCACCGCCACCACCACAAATGTGAAGTAGATCCCACCACTGCAAACCACATGTGATGCCAGTGCCCTGGCCCAGCAATCAAGGAGCCTCAATCCTCACCACTAACACCAGAGAGGGCGTCTCATATAACAGGAAAGGATAACAAATACCCACAGTAAAATGTAATTTTCCTTAAGAGCACACAGGCAGAGTGCTGATGAGTGGGTAGTCCAGACAAAAATGCTTAATAATTTCTGGTTCTCACTGTTTAAATTGAAACTGCAGTTCTCATAAAGCATTACATCATTTGCTTACACTTTCCTGGTTCCCAGGCTGACAGAAACCGCCTTTACATTCTTTTATACTTAGAGCAATAAAAGACATTCCATATGTAAATTCTGGTCATTAACTTTAGCCTTAAAACAATAGGCAGGATGCTTACTCCAGACTCATCGACTCCAAATTCTAACTTCAAAGGAATAGACATAAAGTAATTTTAATTTCAAAGAACCAATAAGAACTGCTTGACTTAGTTTTCCTTATAGCAGATGGCAATGTTGCCACATTGTTGAAACAGGATTTCTTTACATTTAAGACACAAGCCTGTATTTTGCATTTATATTTACAAATGCCATAATTATGTATCAAATGCTATTTGGCAAGGCTGGCAGCCTTCACCCTTCTCTACCAGTCTTCACAAAATCGATCTTCCATTTGGCTGTACATCCTCACTTCAAATTGATTTATTCCTTTGTCCAAATCATCATCAATCATCATCAACCCCCTTTTTCTCCATTTTGTACATGGGGTTGGGGCATCATGCCAGTTGTTGCCATCTCTCTTGATTTCTGACTGTTGCAGGTCTCCTCTCAATGAAGCAGTTGAACTCTTTCCTTCCCACCCCCACTTTCTCTTGCCTTCTTTCTGTCTTCTTCACCAGGTTCTATTCCCCTTTTCTGCATGTGTCAGAACTACCATAATCTGTTCACTTTGAGTTTCGCTATTATTAGATCTACTTTGTTGCCCAAATCATCTTTATAATTTATGTTTTGATTCCCTGTACATGTGTATCAAATCATTGTAATTTGTTCACTTTGACATTCTCTGCAATTGCAGCTACTTTGGATTATGCTGTGATGTCACCATGGCTTCACTTGATCAACAGTGTACATTCTATTACCTATCTAATGTATTACACATTCAATACCTCTAGCTTCCTCACTGCCCAGGTTTCTGTGACATCTAGAGGCACAAGTTCCATCATTGTTTAGAACAATTTACTTTTCAGCTTCTTTGGCACTTTTCTCTAACACACTTCCCCAATACTCTATGTCAATTTATTACAGATCTTCTGATTCTAGCTTTGATGTCCTCATTAAAGCTTCCCTTCTCCTCAGCAACCCAACCCATATACTGGAAGTTATAAACCTGCTCAGCTATTGTCCATTCTATCTCAATTTTCAGCATTTCTGATTTCCTCTATTTACTGGCATGATAGCTGTCTTGTCTGTATTCAGTTTCCTCCCATGTGCCTTTATTTTTCCATTCCAGTCCCCTATTATTTGCTAAAGTTCCTGTTTAGAGCCTGTTTGCAATGACACATTATCTGGTTACAGCAGCTTTCTTGATCTGCCCCTTCCAAACTGTTTACTGTTGTAGTCCATTAGCAGTATGATCAGCAATGAGCTCATATTTGAAACCTGATGCACACTCACACTACCATTGAAAACTCCTCTGCAAGTCCAGTCACTGTACATGTGTCAGTGGGTCCCAGTACCTGACCTGTACTAATTCTAGCATTGTTTCTAGGACTTTGAGGACTTTGAATTACTGCAGGTTTGGCCATGCCTACTTCCTCGTGACCTTTCCATATGCTTTCTAAAGTTTAGAAATACCTACTTGGACTTTTTACTATTCTCCAGCTTCTCCTCTTCTCCACTACATGTCTCACTGCAAAATTCAGGTCAGTAGTGCTGTATCCTGATATGAATCTGAACTACTCATTTCACATAGCTTTTTTCCCACTCCTCTGTTTATTCATTTATTTACAACCTCTCCAAACATTCAATGCAGTGTGACAGGAAATTCATTTCCCTGTACTACCCACAGTTGAGAATGTCCCTTTCTCCTTGTACACTGACACTACAATGCTTATTCTGGAGTCATATGGAGACACTTCTTTCTCTCTATGCCACCATGAATAATCAGACGTTTACTCCCTCCCTAACCCAACATATTAATTATATCTGCATAACTTCATCTGAGCCTGCTGTGTTTCCTAACTTCATTTTCCTTAGTACTTTTCTTATTTCTTGCATGGTGGGTAGTTTTACCTCTTTCATTGTAGACTGTGTTTCAGACAGTATAGCCTCTAAGAGGTTATCTTCATTCAGAAGCTATTAGAAATATTCCTTTTGTCTTAGATGTCATGTGAAGTAGTGATAGGCTGTTGCTGGCATCCCTAATAAATGGTGTTTAAAGACTATTTTCTTTATCTTTCTGTCTTTGTCTTACAACTCAATAGAGTTTCTTTGCACCATCCGCTAAGATGCTTTCCAGAAGCTCGTAGAGCACTTCTAATATCTTGTTCTTTGTTACTATAACTACACTCTTAGCATCTTTCTTGGTCAAACAGTATTCGTAGCCTGATCTCCCTTTTCTGTATCTCACTTTTTTCTGTGCTCCATCTTTCTTTTGATAGTTTTCTAAACCTCTGCATTCCAGCACCAGCTTTCCTTATATATCATTATTCCAAACCTGGCTTGGCTGCGTATCTGTTTTATAGATTCACGCATGCTGTACTGAGATGCTGCTATTTTTCTTTAAATTCACCTATTTCCCCTTCTTCCTGAGGTGGTAGAGCCCTGAATATTTCCTTGAATGCTTATGCTTTCATTCCTGTAAGTTTCTAGATCTTCAACATAGTCTCTGACCACAGCTTGCAGTTACTTGTGGCCACCAGTGGTATATGCTGTGGGCTGCCTGTTTCACTGGAGATGAGTTTGGAACCCTTGATTCCAGCTCATTGCCCTTTTCTTACCAGGAAGAAGTGTACCCATGCTGTATGTTGACAACTCCTGTATGTGATCTGTGACTGTATCTTTTGATGAACTATGTGGTGGCCACCATCAAGCCGTTTGTCAAACATGAAACTAGAATGGCCTCTTCTTTATTCCTGTTGCCCCGCCCATGAGGACTCAGGTAGACCTCACATCCTTTTCTGTCTCTCCTGCTATGAATATTTAGGTTTTCCCATTATCGACACCAATTCAGGTTGTCCTGCTTTGTGTTGTAATTCCTGTAACTGTTGGATGAACGCACTCTTTTCTTTATCAGTGCAACCCCACTGTGATCATAGGCTGAGATTATGAATACTGCCCTATCTTTACAGAGAAGTCTGATTGCCATGAGTCCATCATTAAGTCTGATGACATCCCTCACTGTCTTCAGAAAACTCTTCCTCACCACATTTTCCACACCATTTCTAGTCAGTCCACTCACTGAGTAGAAGACTGTGTGTCCCAGGCTAAGTGGCTTTGCTGCGGTACCCTTACACTTTGTCTCTTGGATGCACATAATTGCCAGTCCCCCTCATTAACATTATGTTATCCACTTTCAAACTGCATCCTGTCAGTGTCAATGCTCTATAGATTGACTATAGAAATCTCTAGTTCATTTTTGGTAGGTTGATTTGTTTTATATCTAGTTTTCATTCAGCAGAGCTATCCAAAGCAAATCAGACTGGGCAAATGGACAGCAGCCAACTATTACCTTACTGACCAATGACTGCTATTTATTATGGCAAGCACACACTGGCCAATAGGCGCATAGAGAGACCTACCTCTATTAGCATGAGACCCTGTTGTTTGTTGGGGTAGGCTAGGTCTTCAACGCACTTATCACCACCAAATAACCATGTCAGTTGTGATGATATTAGTCAACATGACCAAATCATATACGGCCAGTTTTTACACCATTGAGTTATTAGTACAGACACAGTGCTCATTCTGTGATCTGTGTTCTCCTCTCCAAAGGATACTGAGCACCACAGGTAATGACTAAAGTGTTTGGTTTATACAACTCTTTCCCCAATAAGCACCAACTAAAATCTGTGTTACTTCCCTCAACTACATTCAATTTTCCATGCACTCTGGTGTTTTTGAGAAGTCTGAAGAACTCCACACAGGCACAAAGAGAAAACCTAACATTGTTAAATATTCTACATAAAACACATGCAGCTTTCCAGACTGATAGGCATATTAGCTTATTAACACCTTGCCTGAGTAGAATTTTAAACCTTTTGACACATGCAAATTTCATAACTGTGCAACTTTTACATGAGTTAAATTCTTGAGAATGCAGTTTTACAACCTACTCATAAAAAATTGACGTCTCAAAAAGTACAAGTTCACAAACAAAAAGTTAAAATACAAAAAATATTTAATACACACTTCCCTTCACAATGATGATATTAATATGGTGATTTTCCATTTAATACACAATTTGCTAGTGCATAATTTACTATTATTATTATTATTATTATTATTATTATTATTATTATTATATCTCTAAAACATTGTCAATAGAAACTTCCAGTATGACTTTTCATGCAGCTGGGGACTTCAAAATACTGCAAAGCAGTTTTGCAGAAGTGACTCCATTTTTGAGCTATATGTATAATTATGGTTTGTGTGCATATCTGCACATTTAACTGAAAATAAATGTAAATATCTGCAAAGCAATCTTAGTGAGATGTAAACTGTCAGAGTAAAGGTTTTCCTTTATTGTGAATAATTTCATTTCATACCAGGAAATACAGTATAAACACTTTTATATAGCTTTATAGGTGGTTGCTGTCAGTCAAAGAGCTACATTACGCCTAGCCAAGCTTACCTTAAATTTTTTTAAATATTGCTGACATATGTCATACACACCAGTAGCATAGAACTTGTGGTTTACTCCTTGTATTCTTTTTGTGAAGAACTGGCCTCTTAGATTGTATCAAGTGCCTGTTCAGGTACATGCTGAAGGGTGCATTGTACACAGTGATTGGTCTGAAGAGAGTTAAGAACAGTGGAACAGTGACCTCCTTATACCTGCATGCTGTGGTCTCATAAACTGCACAACACGGAATGATTTTCTCACCACAGCTGACATGTGGCGGTCAAAGGTCAGGTTACTGTAAACAAATGTTCCAAGATCCCTGACTGCTGGATTTACTGTTAGGAGTGGCTGCCTTTCCAAATAATACTGTTATGTATTTCTTCCAACAGAGTTCTAGTCCATGGTTCCAGCATGCTTGTGTCAGACCCTCTCGAATGATATCTGTGTCTTTAGAGGATTCATTGACTGCACCTACTTTGCAGTCATCTGTAAACCTGGTCAGCCATCATAGACCCTTGACATTTGCCTTGACTTCAGAGAATTAGACAGCAAAATGGAGTGGCCCTAGTGCTGATTCCTGTGGGACTCCACTAGTGACTGGTCTCTTTGCGGAGATGGATTCCCCTATCGTAGCTTCTTGTGTCCTGTTAGTGAATTATCCATCGAGTGACATATGGATTTATACCTTATTTTGTAAGTTTTTCTACACTGACCGAGTGAGATTTTGTATTGAATACCTTGGACAGGTCATGGTAGACTGTATGTACTGTTTTGTCCCCATCCATAGCTTTAGTGATCTACTTGAAGAAGTACACCAATTCTCATTCACGTTTATAATATAATAATTAAAATATTGCATATATATTCATAATATTTCTAGAGAATAAATCATGTTTCTTTGATACCAGATCCCATTTGTCTGGGGAGTAATTTCTGACTTCTTTTGTAAATGATCATGTGAAATACCATTCCACGGTGTGTTCAGGTTGATTAATTGCTGAGAAATTTTTGGAAATATTATTTTTATGCACATATGTACATTTTATGACTAAACAAGTATAAATCTCAGAAAACTGGTATCAGGCAGATAGCAAGCATCAGCGATAACATTTGCATCACTATTCAAGCTCTTATTTTATACCATGAAGTACCTCTTAAGCTCTACCCAGGTCAAGTTATTAACAGACATATCAATATGGCACATAGTTATAATTTGGCATAAAAAGAAATCATACCATCTTACTTACCTATCACTGTGATTTTGTTAGCAGATGTTCTGACCCTTGCTGTTGTTTCAACAGGTTACTATGTGAACAATGCATGAGATATTTTCATGAAATATGGAAATATGCATAAATATCATATTTATTGCTATACAAGTATAGGTATCTGCAAAGTGGTTGTAGACGCCAGATGGCAGTGAGATGTTTCCCAGCATTATACAAGCTTTAATTTGATAAGATGAAGTACCACATAAACTCCTTCCAGGGATTAGTATTAAACATGTATTAATATCACAGCTATTCACAGTTTTAAATGAGAAGCAAATCGCAATATCCCTCTTTTGACCATCCAGATTCAAGACATCCCTACACTTTTGTGCAGCTGACTGGGCCTACAAAGTGCTGTTCCACAATCTTTCCAACTGAGCACTGCCTAAGATATTACATATGTATGATATTCATATATATTTTATTGGCAAACAAAGAACAAACATTTACAGATTACATCAGTTATTAGTGCACAGTAATCCTGCATGAGTTAGCCTTTTATCTGATGTTATTCAGTAGTATATAAATTCCTTCAGGTTCCAGTTATCAGCAATAATATTTCTGTTGTGTATATTCACAGTTCTGGAAGAAAATGAATCACATTATCACCCTTATTAGCACTCCTCAAGAAAAATCTTGATGATTGGATGGGAAATAGGAAATTCACCCCGGGGATCACCTCTGTGGCTCTGCTCGACAGTGGCACAGGAAAATAATTTTCTTGGGTGGAAAAAGCCAGGGTACCTTTTTGGCTGGGCTGGTATAGGCCTCAGGGCCAATAGCCTAGTACCTAACTATGAACCTATGAACCTATGAACCTTACTGGCCACACAAACTTGTTATGAAGCCATTTATGTGCTGATTGGGTTTGTGAAATGCTGATCTACAATGCTTCCACATGGAGACTGGTCTTTTCATTCTGCATTCATATAGCTATTTCTTTTCAGTATCAGGGGAGACTATTTAAGCTGCTCCATTAATGAAAGTGGTGGGGGAGGGGGGTCTCATGAAATAATATTATCTGTGATGTTGGAAGAAGGAAAGCCTGAAATCGTTCAGGTCATTACATTTTCCATTATCTTACACCTTACCACTCAACTTCTTTTCTCAAGGGTCAAAGACAAGACAAAACAAAAATGATCATGGGACAAAGACCCCAAATCAGAGACAATTCTTAACTATTATTCTACTTTCCTTAAAAAAAGATAACACAGCAATATTTTTTTCATCAATATCTATTTTCTGCACAATAAGAAACACAAAACATGAATGTTAGGCAATTCCCAGTTATGTACTGGAAAATCAAAAATTTTATGAAAAATAGAGAAGAAAAAAAATTGAGGCAAAAGGCATGCATGTCCTGCAAAATCAAACACAGTTAAGAGTGCCTTACATACTGCCAGTGTGTGCAGGCACTGAGGATTTGTCTCTCCGTTTTCTTTATTTTGCTCAGTCTTCTCCATGGTTTTACAGTGTATTTAATCAGTTAACACTATATGGTTCAACTTTAATCCAGTCATTGTTTATCAGTGTGATAAACAAGAAAGGAACTGCACAGCACCTGCATAAAACTGAAAGCAAACACAACCTGAACAGTATGGAAATCAAAACTTAATTAAAAGTTGATTGAAGTTCCTCTACTTTTGAATAAATTGTGGTTTTGTAGCTTTTCAGTTATGTTTGTTTTTAGTCTGATAAAACAGTTGCCAATATATTGCCAGCTAGCAGCCTCCTTTTATACAGAACATGTATGACTGGAACTGGCAACTGAATGCTGATAATTCCATGCAGAGCCGCACAGATGCCATGACATTCAATTAGTAAACCTTTTGTTGACATCATGCATGCAATACAATGCTGGGAAGTCTCAACTGTCATGGAGCACAGTAAGGGATTCCTCTCCCCCCAAAAATTAAATAAATTAATATAAATAGTGCAGTCTGAGTTGAATCAAGCAGACATGATATTTGTGGTGTACATGTGTGCCACTGATTTTTGGATTCTTTCATTAGTTTACTGGGGATGAATAAGGCAAGAAATTGTAGAATACACTTTGGCATTTTATTCACTTTTGTATGGGACATACCAACATTTTAAGACATGCAATTAAAGATATTCAGTCACTGATCTTGCTGGTCCTGATTGTGCATCATTAATGACTACCTATAAGTTATTATTTATTTATTTATTTATTTATTTATTTATTTATTTATTTATTTATTTATTTCAGAAAGTACATAGGGCTTACAGGCTCCACAGGGAGGTTTCACTAGCCAGTCTTGCACTATAGGTGTGATTAAGGTGATGCCATAAGTAATGCTATAGACATGAATGAGGTAGAGAAAAATATTACAAAAGGATGCAAAGCTTTTAAGAATTAAAATTCCTGCTAATAATCTAGCAATAGAATTCATAAACATGAAACTTAATGTTTAGGCCGAGTGTGAGAAAGCAAGCCAGTAGAAGCACAAGCAATTCACAGACAACAGAGCAGTAATGTCACATAAAGGGTATGCTTCTATATTCCAGCCAAGGCAACAAAGCACAGCCTATACACAAATGGAAAGGAGCACAGGGATAACAGTTCCTACGCGATTCTGAGCATGGGCATCAGAACCATTAGTGCAACACGGTCTGCAGTGCAATAAGCAAGGGTTAATAATTGCACAGAAGCTACTCAGCAGCCATCAGGTATAGAGATGGTTCCGCACTGACCAGTAGTAATAGCATGTGCTCAATGAAAGTCCTATTATACACCAGTCACAGGGAGATACACATTTTGCACATTGCAAGCATTGACATAAATACTGATATATATTTCTGAAGCCACAGAACTAAGCATCCATGCACAAGCATAACAGCTGAGTAATTCAGTGGCAGTAAATCAAAGCTACTAAGAATGGCCCATGCATAGTAACTACACATCACTGTACATGGGTATCCTGCTCTGTATGATCCTGACATTGTGTCAGGTACATGAAAAAAAGCATCAGTAATGTTACAGACCAGAAATGCACTCAATAACATATAAAAGCCTAATGAGATGCAAATGGAGATTTGAACACTAGAATGGGTGATGCCAGTAATGAAATGCATTTCTCTTGATTATTGCCACTTCACTATGGCATAGGAGGAAAAAAAGAATCTGGACATGTTTAGTCCCCAAATGTGTATCTCTAGAGATAAGGGAAAAACATAGATGTGCTAAGTTGTGTAGGAATATTTGTGTGAATTCAGATTACAGAGCTCTTGTTGTTGTTATTGTTTTGTGTGTGTGTGTGTGTGTGTGTGTGTGTGTGTGTGTGTGTGTGTGTGTGTGCTCATGCACACAAACGTGATTTTGTCTAGAGCTTACCAGTAACAGGGCATGAAGACAGTGCTGATTCCAGCAAACTGCCTGTAGGATGCACACTTTGTCATATATACTGTTATTGTGCCTTCTTGTATGCCATCTCTGCAGCTGTGAGTACCAAATACCTGCCTGCCCTTTGCCTATCTGCAGCTAAGTCCCAGTTTGAGGATGGTATGTGCACATCAGGTACATAACATGCACACTTTACACTCCAGAAACGCTCTCTGGTACCTGTTTGTCCATCCCCATCATAAACAAAAATGGAAATGAAACTGTGCTTGGTAAATTGCATCTGTTCCCTAGCTGGATTCTCACTTTTTGCTGCAGGAGACAGTGACAGAGCACAGTTTGCAACCAGTTTTAACATATTATGTATAACATGTGCCAAAGTGCCTTTTGCACTTGTTTACCTTAATGCATATAGTATGCCTTTGCTGGGCCTCAGAATCCTGTATATGTACCTGCCCAGTTTGCCCTGGAGCTATAACTATACTGGTGCACAACTTGACTTACTGTGTACTCCAGAAATGTATAGATATATACCCAGATGACTATGGCACTATTCATATAATGGACAAGGTAGCTCTAGCTGAAGTCGAGTATAAACATGCCCAGCTGTCCATATGACAATTTAGATACCAGATGTACCTCCTGATATTGCTGCATACATTAAACAGCTCTTGTCCATTTACTCATTTCTCAAAGTTGCATTCAATGTGCAATCCCCTCCACAGCACAGTACTGATACACTGCCCCATAGCACTGTCATAGTGCACTACAGGTGGAAATGACTGATGCACTGTGTGCTCTTACAATCGACTGGTCACTTTGTTCTGTGGCACACTGAATGAGGAACACCATGCATGTTCTGTACACTGGTCATTTCTTTCTATGGTACACTAAAATGGGAACACTGTTAATACTCATTTCACTTGTTTCTGTGGCACTCTGAATGAAGATCATCACTCCTGCTCTGTGGACTGGTCACTTCTAACTGTCTGTGGTACCCTGAATGGGTAAAACTACCTGTGCTCACTTCTGTTTGTGGTACCCTGAGTGGGGAGTACTACTCATATTCAGTGGACTGGTCATTTCTGTCTTTGTTACTCAGAATGGGTAGTCCTGCTAGTACATAGTGTACTGGTCCCTTCTGTCTGTGATACCATGAATAGGGGGATCACTACGCATGCTCAGTGTACTGGTCACTTCTGTCTGTGCTATCCAGAATGGGGAGCACTACACATGCTCAGTGTACTGGTCACTTCTGTCTGTGATACCATGAATGGGGGGAACACTACGCATGCTCAATGTACTGGTCACTTCTGTCTGTGCTATCTGGAATGGCACTATTCATGCTCAGTGGACTAGCAGTTCTATTTGTGGTACCATGAATGGAGACTTCCACTCATGCTCTATATTGCTTACTGCTTTCTAAGACACAGAACTGAAATCATCACATATACTGAGTGAGCTGGACACTTTTTCTCTGTTGAATATAGTGTCTGCTATGATTCAAAAGTCCTCAGTGCTGCCACTTGCACACAGTTTTTGGGATGCCTATTAATCTGAATGTCTATACTTTGATTTATGAACATGTGAGCATAATACCAATGTTGCCATGATGTTAAGGACGTTTCATAGAAGTATCCATTGCATTTTAAATTAAGCAATTTCGAGTTAAGGCATAATGTTCATTCATCTGTTTGTGTCTCTTTTAAGACATATCAATTAACATAATTCTGCATTCTGATTATACCTGATGAAAGAACTTGAACATGTAGACAGCTAACTGAGATTTTATAGTAGAAATGGTTAAGATAAAGAAAAGAGATCTAATTTTTTGAAGCAAAGTAAGACTTCAACCCCTTGCAGTTTCATGCAGGTTATTAAGAGCAGACATGGATTTAGTGCAGAAGGCATTATCGCACCAATTTATTTTTCAGTCTTTCTTTGTCTCAGCTTGTTCAAGGGTTAAACAGTAACTCTCCATGGATTCATGAACAATTGTGTAGGCTTTGCATGAATCCTACACAATGTTTACAAGTTAGTTCGAAAAGTATCAGTGTTAATTGCATATACATGCTGCTCATCACACTTACGTGAATACAAGTCTATCTTCCTGGCCAGGCTTAGTGTTGGTGGCCAGAAAAATGTGTTGAGCAGCACAAGCACACACAGTAAACAAACAAGCTTCCCTATGAGCAAACCTGTGAAGCATGCTTGCCCAGAGAGCATGAAAAGCTATACAGGGCAAATAATGCAAGTAGTACCAGGCAGAGAAAGTGTACTAGGTGTAATGTGCACATGAATCAAACATATACATACATAAATAAGTAAGAGGGTAGAGGAAATGGCAAGGGCAACAATAGATGGATTACCAGACAGGGAAAGTGTACTGAGAACAATGTGCACAGAAATCAAAGAGATGTATACAGAAATATGTAAGAGGGCAGGGTAAACACTCAAACTGTAGCAAGATAATTATTGTGAAGGTGCTTATGCCACAAAAAATATAATAATAACATTTTGCAATACATATGTCATAATAATTAATGGTGGTTACAGTCTGTGAGCAAATATAGGTAAAAAAAGAAGACATGATATTATATGATGTGACAGTTACACAAACTGGCACATGCTGCATTGAGATAAGAGTTCATAAGGACATTACATACATTATGGGATATTTGCATAATGTGCATTTTGTCAATATAACATGCTGAAAAATAGGAATGGCTTAGAAGCCACAGTCTCCTTTTGCAAGAATCAAACCCATCCTTTCAGTGTTGCCAATGATCCCATAAATGTTTCCACTGTGTACTCAACAGAAACAGACATAACATATGTATGAGAAGGATGACCTTTGAAAGGAATTTTGCACTTCAGTATTCTAATGGTTATGCATCCTATATTTAGGCATGTGTGCTGTCACAAATTTGGGATAAGAGTGTGACATGTTTAATATCCTTGTGCAAGGTACTCCTACTTGACACAGTTATTGTGCAGACATACAAGAACAGAATGCAAACACCACATTATGATGCAATGTATTTCCCCAAAGCTGTGCATTATCAGCATGTACCACAGGAGGTAGTACTTGGTATTGTCATAAACAAATGAAGTTAATGTGTGAATTAAACAAAAAGTATCCTTGATAATGAATATTGTATCAGCATGTCAGACTAATGCCAATTAAATGAGTATGCTCATGTGCACAAGTTGTGATCAGTCCAATATCAATGTTCCATGGTCAGAGAAGGTTGCTCTGTATGTTTGTACACATACCAGCCATGAACTGGAGCACACGCATGTACACCACAGTACTCAATGCATGTGCCGCAGTAGCACTCTCACCTAACCATTGGTGAAACACTTGTCTACTCCCATCTAACCCAAAGATACAGTCACATGTGCTCATGCAACATATTAAGGAATAAGATTGATGTGATATAATGGTTGCTGTGTGATGTCACTAGGTTCACACAAAATGAATCCCTATGCTAGAATTTAACACCAGACAGTACAACTCCTCCAACTAATACTATGGCTTTTAATCACATTTGTCACAGTAGAACTGTTAACACAGCTGTTGAGCTCCACATATGTGAAGTCATTCAATCAGCTATACTTTCCATAACTTTTATCTGCTAAAATGGATGGGTACAAAGTATAATTGTAGAGATGTCTTTCCTACAGAACAGTTAAGGAAACACATGTTTACAGTCATTCAATGCTGGTTTGGTGGAGCACTCACCAAAGTGTTGAAAAAATCAGCACCATAGTGGGATTGATGAATCTGCCCTGGTATAAGTGCATCACCAATTGTCATATGGGTGGTTATGTGAAAATATGGCATCATGTGTATGAATCAAGGAATATGTGTCCCTGTAATTACTTAGAAATAATCATGCTGTATTTCAGACAACATTGCCTGATTCTGGGTATACCCAAAGTCACCTGTAGCCTCCTACTGCTGTCACTGTGATGGTAGAACAGCAATTATGTACAATGTGGATATAATCCCATATTGGAACACATATTACTTAGGCAATAACATACATTACATCACAAAATGAAGCAGCTTTTCAGGCAAAATAATAAAGCCCTGAGCAAGGCAAGCTTAGAATATTGTGAAAAAACTCACAGATGGCTCAACACACTTCAGTTCACTTTATTCCACAGAAACACAGCACATTAATGCTCCACCATACGTTTTCGTTTTAAAAATCACTTCCTCAGACGTGGGCTGTTCAAATTACTAGTGCTTTTATACCATTCACTTAATTACATTGATTAGGTTAATGGATTACTTGAAAGGTTAATTTAGTTTAAAACCAAAAACTTTTCTTGTTACATCTTTCTGTGTTGCCACAATTAAAACACATTTAATGTTACAATGTTTGATGAATAAATATGTAGAAATAAAAATATGTTTTAAATAAAAATCCTTAAAACACTTGACTACAAAGAATAAATTATAAAGTTAAAATACTATTAGAAACACATTTAGTAGGACTCAATGGTTAAAATTACCAACTTGAATATTTGCTTTAAATGAACTTGATCTTCCATCTAGTGGATGAATCATGAAATTACAGGTATTATAAAAATTGCATTATAAACCAAATGCAAATTGTATAGCCTCACTCAGTTAAAAGAATGTTAAAAACAGGAAAATATAAGGGAAAAATAAGTTCAATACATTTGATAAATGAGTGTAACACTTGTGTTCATAACATATTACAAACTCAACATTTTAATAAAAATACAAATACAAAAAAGCTTAAAGACCTACTGTAACTATTGGAAAACATGGGTAAAAACATGATAAAATTCACATAAAGTGCAAATGCATATCACAGTTTTGCTGCTGTCAGTTTTAATAATGGGGCTATGGAGATATGTTCATTGAGGCCCGGTGGCTTATTGGCCTCCAAGCTTATCTGCCACCATAATTCTCTGTACTCCAACATTCCTCCCATAAACACCCTCTGCCACTTTTTTCCACCCTTTCTATCACAAAAAATGTATAGTGTGCATTTTCACAGCTTTGTTTGTGTTTGTACAATGCATTAGTCTGTTTGTTTGTTTCTAGGTCATACATATGTTCGTATACCCTTCTCCCTATATAGAATGCTTCACAGGTTTGACATTTCACTAAATATACAAGCCCCGATTCCCCTGCTTTCCAAATGCACACTTTCTGCATTGCTCACGTATGCACACTGTTGACAATGTCCACACTTCCTTTTCTCCGTCTCTGAACTTCTTGGTTTGTACCATTTTCCAATAAAAGTTTTAAGTTACTTGAATTCTTATAAACTACTCTTAGCTTTTCATTCTTTAGTTTCTCTAAGTCAGTAAATGCTAACAATGTATTCCATTCCTTATCTATAGTTTGTCTTACCATTTTTGCACAAGCATTATACTCCAAGAGGAGTGCACTGCCAAAATTGTCATTTGCCTTTTTTACTGGGCCTACCGTATCAAATGCTGGTAATCCTAATATTGGCTTAAAGTCATTTGGTGTCCTTTCTGTCACTTCTGTCTCAATTTTGTCTATCATATCATCTGGGTATTTCCTCATCCTAAACATTTTCCTTAGTAACCTTTTTTCCATTTCAAAGTCTTCATCTCTGGACATCATCCTGCAGGCCCTAATATATTGTCCTTTAACTATATTTTTCTTGGAGTACAAAGGGTGAGCACTTTCAAAGTGCAAATAAGAGTTAGAATAGGTACTCTTTCTATACACCCTGGAATTAAAGCGTGAGTTTTCCTTGTATATTTCTATATCCAAGTACTCCAACTTCTCATAATTTATTCTGTAAGAAAATTCAAGAAAATTAGTACTGTTGTTAATATATTCAATGGATTTTTCTATCTCTTCTTTTGGCCCTTCCCATAGGATACATATGTCATCCAGGAATCTTCTATAAAGTGACCAGTTGTTACTGTATATTGATTCGGTTACCATCTTCTCTTCCCATTTGGCTAAGACCAAATTGGCATAGGTGGGTGCACAAGCGGCACCCATTGCTACTCCTTTCTTCTGGTGAAAAAATTCACCTTTGAAGTAAATGAAGCTGAACTTTAGAACCAAATCTATAAGCTCCAACACCACAGTACACTCATCGTGGGTTAAAGTCTCATCCTCACAAATTAGCTCTTCCAGGTATCTTAGTCCATCATTGTAGGGAATGCTTGAGATCAAATCTAAAACATCAATTGTTAGGAAACATAAATTCTCATTGTGTAGATCATGATTAAATCTCCTTAGACGATCCCAAGAATCTCTCAAAATGTTGGTTCTCTTAAGGCACAGTTTCTTAAGAATTAATATCGACAAATATTTTCCTGTTTTTAACATTCTTTTAACTGAGTGAGGCTATACAATTTGCCTTTGGTTTACAATGCAATTTTTATAATACCTGTAATTTCATGATTCATCCACTAGATGGAAGATCAAGTTCATTTAAAGCAAATATTCAAGTTGGTAATTTTAACCATTGAGTCTTACTAAATGTGTTTCTAATAGTATTTTAACTTTATAATTTATTCTTTGTAGTCAAGTGTTTTAAGGATTTTTATTTAAAACATATTTTTATTTCTACATATTTATTCATCAAACATTGTAACATTAAATGTGTTTTAATTGTGGCAACACAGAGAGATGTAACAAGAAAAGTTTTTGGTTTTAAACTAAAGTAACCTTTCAATTAATTCATTAACCTAATCAATGTAATAAGTGAATGGTATAAAAGCACTAGTAGTTTGAACAGCCCACATCTGAGGAAGTGATTTTTAAAACAAAAACGTATGGTAGAGCGTTAATGTGCTGTGTTTCTGTGGAATAAAGTGAACTGAAGTGTGTTGAGCCATCTGTGGATTTTTTTCACAATTTTCTAAGCTTGCCCTGCTCAGGGCTTTATTGTTTTGCCTGAAAAGCTGCTTCATTTTGTGGATTACAAGTTTTATTTGGAAGCTGCTGTGAATTTTGTTTTGTTTTTTCTTGGTTTGAGATATATTACATCACCTCATGTCCTCATTTCTGAGGAGATGTCACACTACAACTGTTATGGAATGACAATTTATTCAAATGACAACAT
This sequence comes from Protopterus annectens, assembly GCF_019279795.1. Classification (NCBI taxonomy): domain Eukaryota; kingdom Metazoa; phylum Chordata; order Ceratodontiformes; family Protopteridae; genus Protopterus; species Protopterus annectens. Next base: position 250,109,678 of record NC_056726.1, read on the forward strand.
CAGTCTTCAATACAGACTTTCCAAAGGAAACAAAGAATAAACATTTGTAAGAAGAAACAATATCTACACATGAAGATACTGCCTCTGGGTGACAGCACTATTAACAACAGGTACACTGCAAGCACTAATGTTGGGATTTGAACTATATAGCTAACATCACACGCTAATGGAGGCTTACTGAAACACAAGCACAACTGCAGATTTATTGACAGCTGTGACACTGCACTTTCAATGGATGACATCAACATTGTGTATTACCATCATGTTTCTCTCTAAAAATTGATTGCACAGCAGAAGCACACTTTATAGATATACCTCATAGATGTACTTGCAGCTTGTGGTGCACAGTTACAGGAAGAAGCACAGACTCACAGGCAACATTCAGTCCTGTATCTGAACTCCCTGCCTCAATACTGCCACAAGTGACAAACAAGCATATTATACAAACACATCACAGAAGTCTGATTGCATGTGAGTCACACAGCATCATTTGAAAGAATGAAATCAGCTCTGTCATGCAAAGATGATGTGCATGCAAAAATGATTTCTACAGCTATGTAGAGTTCTAAATGTTGTCGTTACTAAGAGGTGTAAGACACTCCTTCATCCATTTACATACACACACAGTCAGGAGAGTCTTATTGCTGTATTTGAAATCCCTACGTATTGTCTGACACATTCTACACACAGGTGTATTATATGCATGCACCACAAGAGATGTCCAGCTTTAGTGGCATTAGAGTACAGCTTTAGTGGCATTAGAGTACATTATTGAAATTATGACTTCATCCGTGTGTTGCAGGCAGTATGAGTTTGTGGATAGAGTGAAAAGGGGATGTGGGCTTGATCTGACCATGTAAATGTTTCTCATGAGTGGGAATCAAATCAGCATAGCCATTGAATTAATTCTCCAGTAATGCTATGGACCCACCATCACACACACACACACACACACACACACACACACACACACACACACACACACACACACACACACACACACACACACACACACAAGTTGATTTTTGTGAGAGTAGAACCTCCACTTCTATGTTCAGCCATCGGATGAAAAGTTCAGCAAATGGCTAATCCGCAAACATTAAACACCAAATGTGGAAATTATCGAACAAGCTTATCTTTGAAAACAATACCATTGAATGGCAATAGTTGGCCAACATTACGAATGGCCTTCATAAAACATGTTGCCAACCAAAGTGGGGGACTGTGCCCCCCACTCCCCTTACTATATATTCCAACTCTGGAATCACACTACAGTAGGGAATAGGGCAAATTTAAATAAAGGGTGTGTTTAGCTTCCCTTATGCATCATGGTACTTCCTGGTTGTTGGCCAGCTATGATCATTCAATGCTATTATTTTCAAAGATCCGCTTCTTCAGTAATTTCCACATTTGGTGTTTAATGTTCGTGGATTAGCCATTCCCTGAGATTTTAATTTGATGGCCAAATATAGACCCAAAATGTCCTATGTATATATTTATACAACCTCAAGGACACAGCACTTAACACAAGCTCCATCACAGACATCTGATTTCTATAGCGTGACAGTGTACTTTACAGAGGATGACATCAGCATTGTGTTGCAGAGAAGATGAGTTTGGGAGAAGGATCTGACACTGATGTGGACTCAAACTGCAGTATAAAAGATTCTGCCAGGTGCTATTTTATTGAAGTCAGCAATATTTAACTGTTCAAGTGTCATTGTTTTTTGTATTCTGATGAAGTTGTGACGAAAGCGGAAATTAAATTATTTTACGCTATCACCGGCTTTTGAGTTGTGTTTTCCGGCTTCTTTCTGCCTTCCTGTGTTTCTAGTTGTTTTTTGGCGATTTTTTGGTGAATTTGTGGATTTGTGTGTTTCGCCTTCCCATGGCAGAAGTTGCGGATGACACCTTGATGAATTTGTCGGTGCATTCTACACCGACATCCAGAATGGATAAAAGAACTGACAAAGTAAACCGCCTGTTAATTTCCACTCTTATGGACATACAAAGTTCATTGAAATTTTTGGTGGCGAAAGCCAGTAACTCTACAGAGTCCGTTAATGCACCTAGCCCAATTGGGGCATGTGAGGAACTACCCACAGCGATTAATTTAGGCAGTTCGTCCTTTTCAGATTTACGAACAGCCGTTAACCCAGGAGCGGTTAACAACGTAGACGGAGTTAATAATGCTAACTGCGCTGGACTATTAAATCGTCACGATAATCCATTTAATACATACAAATGGAATTCGTCCACGAATGGTGACAATCACACAAACACACAACGAGACCTTTTACTCAAACTTCTAAAAAGGTACAAATCCCTAGATTTAGAAAATTGTTATTTTATGAAATGCATTGAACTAGGGATAGTCCCTAAAGGCTTATGTTTTTTTAAATGTCCCAATGGAGTTGGAGTGGGGCATCCTATGTTTGACTCTTTGATTTCGTTTTTTAATGAAGCAGGTCTTCGCTTCTTACAGTTACTTATACACAGCGAGGATATAACGAGCAATTTTTATTTGATATAGGTGGTGAAGTATATAATAAAAGAGTGACTCATTTTCCTGCAATATTACATGACACTCATACTATTTTTACCTATGGCAAAAAACAAAGCACTAGTAATGACATTATTTGTTCTTTTGATATGAGTGTTGATAGCCATAGGATTAAAAACATTATTCAAAGTAATTGGAAGGTGATACAAGGTAATAGAGAAATTTTCCAACTAGTGGGCAATGACCCAAAATTTGTGTTTCGTAAGACGAACACATTAAAAAACATTCTAGAACAACATTATACTAAGGACCCTGTTTCTTTGAAAAACAAAAAAGGCATGTTCCGATGTCAGAATTGTCACATTTGTAGATATATATCTGAGGGTCCTTATATTAACATTATTACTTCTGACAGGATTATTGAAGTTTCTGACTTCATTGACTGTAACACTATTGGAGTGGTTTATGTCAGCATTTGTTCCTCTTGCCCCGCATTTTATGTGGGTATGACAACAAGGTCTTTAGCAACTCGAATTAAGGAACATTTATATGCCATCAAAGTTAAAGATCATAATAATGCCTTATATAAGCATTCTATCTCATGCATTACATTTAATAAATTTTTATTTTCAGTATTAGAAAAATGTAAATCAGATAAAAGGGCTGGGGACTTCAAGAATTACATCGAACAAAGAGAATGTTTATGGCAGGTTAAATTAAAATCAGATGTTTATCCTGGATTAAACGAAAGCATCAATTTGAAATGTTTTTTAAAAAATCGTAAATTAACCATTAACAAAAATTACGATATAGATTTAAGAGCTTGTTTTAATGTATGAGGTTTTATTTTAATTATGGCTAACATTTGTTCATTGTTTATACAGATCAATTGATTGATTTTTTAATTGAATAGGCTATTTAAACTGTTCAAGTGTCATTGTTTTTTGTATTCTGATGAAGTTGTGACGAAAGCGGAAATTAAATTATTTTACGCTATTACCGGCTTTTGAGTTGTGTTTTCCGGCTTCTTTCTGCCTTCCTGCGTTTCAAATTATCGAACAAGCTTATCTTTGAAAACAATACCATTGAATGGCAATAGTTGGCCAACATTACGAATGGCCTTCATAAAATATGTTGCCAACCAAAGTGGGGGACTGTGCCCCCCACTCCCCTTACTATATATTCCAACTCTGGAATCACACTACAGTAGGGAATAGGGCAAATTTAAATAAAGGGTGTGTTTAGCTTCCCTTATGCATCATGGTACTTCCTGGTTGTTGTCCAGCTATGATCATTCAATGCTATTATTTTCAAAGATCCGCTTCTTCAGTAATTTCCACATTTGGTGTTTAATGTTCGTGGATTAGCCATTCCCTGAGATTTTAATTTGATGGCCAGATATAGACCCAAAATGTCCTATGTATATATTTATACAACCTCAAGGACACAGCACTTAACACAAGCTCCATCACAGACATCTGATTTCTATAGCGTGACAGTGTACTTTACAGAGGATGACATCAGCATTGTGTTGCAGAGAAGATGAGTTTGGGAGAAGGATCTGACACTGATGCGGACTCAAACTGCAGTATAAAAGATTCTGCCAGGTGCTATTTTATTGAAGTCAGCAATACTTAAAGTCATATTTATACAACTCTACACACACACACATGCACACACGCACACACACACACACACACACACACACACACACACACACACACACACACACACACACACACACACACACACACACACTTGATTACTGTGAGATTAGACCCAGGTGGCTCTGGGGATCAAGAATCTGTAGGAAAGACAAAACCTGATTAAGATATGAGTAGAAGAGAGCTCATTTGCTAAATCTTCCTTATCATCATGAATGTGTTTGCAAATGCTTTTTGCAAAATTATTCAAGATTGGTTAATTAAACATCTTAACTGGAAAAAAATTAAGATATGTGCCATGAAAAAACATGATAGAAGTACAACAACAAAATAAGAAATAATGTGAAATACATCTGGTATCGAATCCTTGATGCTAATGGAGAAAAATGAATTGTCAAACAACTGATTTATGTCAACACTCCACAGAAGAAGTTGCACTCAGCTACATCCAATAGTCAAAGGACTGTTAAAGTAACTGTTGCCAATTATTTCATTTATTCTGCTTTTACTCTGTATTCTAATAGCACAGCATGTTTAAGCACTTGTGCATGATGATTACCAGACTATTGCGGGTAATGGCAACAACTGACTTAAGTTTTGTCATAAGATGTGAACAGTCATTCAACGTCACTTGACATTGGTGCTTAATGCCAACATCTGAACAAATGCTGAAGGAAAAAAGCAAAGGCTTTCTGACATTGTGTGTTGTGTGTGTGATTCTATTTTTGATCAGATTAAAGCTATTCACTTTCTCACAATATAAATCTAGAAGTGTAGACAGAGTTTGCTGAATTTGGACTGTCGCTACACCAAGGGTAGCTGACAAGAGAATAATGTTATATAGCCAATTGTACCAAATTAAGTGTGTCAAGAAGATGCATAGGTGAAGTGGAGAGTCATGTATGTGTCTTTATTTTTTTGTGGGACAGGTACCCATTTTTTAAGTTTTTTTTTTACTTTCAAAGTGAGAGCAATGCTGGGGAATGAGCTTAGAAATGTGAGAGTCAGGTAGATAGATGGGTAAGAGGAGCAAGCAGACACAGACATACAGGATAAAAAAAGACAGACAGGGACAATGAATGACACAAAATATCGAGGGACACCATCATTGGGAATTGGTAGGGGACATCAGAGGCACACCCACATCGAGCCTGAGAACAGGGAAAATCTTGCCCCAACCCCCAGAATTGTCATCACTGTCTCCTGTCTCAGTTTCCTGTGTCAGTGCTTGACATGGCATTGTCCTGGCAATGTGATGAAGCACCTTTTCCACACAGCCGATTAGAGGATGGAAGTTCATTTCCATTATACCCTCCACCAGCCTGTCAGCTCTTGGTGGGTGACAAAATCACCACCCCCACTAATACTACTCCCAGAGGCTAACAGTTCACCAGCTGTGCGGCAGAGCTGCCTGATGCCGATGGGACAGTTAGGGCATGGGTTGTTAAGGCAGCGCTGACAGCTTGGGCTCTGAAGTGCTTGGTGTTGGTGCTGCAACCTGTGGAGGAATGGTGGGTTGACTTATAGTGGTTGGTCTACCTTTCTGTGCTGCGTGCCAGTTTTTGTAAGCAGAAATGTATGACAACAGAACATTTTTAAGCCTTTTAAAATATCCTTCCCCCAAAAAAGTGAGAGAGAAGAGGTGGGATAAGACAAAAAAGAAAGAGGATTGGACCCATGGCATATCACATGACTATATGATTTTAGAAAAGAATGTTATGATTATCCAGTCTATACACCTTTTCCTCATCCAGATATGATGGGAAGGTCTCACTCTGTTGTACCATTAATCAATTGCACTGCTATGATATCAGGGATACAACTATTTATTCTGGAATTGCCATATTGCATATAATTACAATAGTTATTAGGCTTATAGTAGGACTTGACGCATATGTATTCTTTGTCTCTTTGAGTTTAACTTTTCTGGGTGTGTCTCCCTGTTCACTATAGCAGCTGTACAATAGAGAAGAAGAGACAAGAAAGTATATTGGATAACAGTCTTGTGGCTGTGTCCTACAGTCTATAGACAATGAATAGACAGGGACAATGAATGACACAAAATATCGAGGGACACCATCATTGGGAATTGTTAGGGGACATCAGAGGCACTCCCACATCAAGCCTGAGAACAGAGAAAATCTTGCCCCCACCCCCAGAATTGTCATCACTGTCTCCTGTCTCAGTTTCCTGTGTCAGTGCTCAACATGGCATTGTCTTGGCAATGTGATGAAGCACCTTTTCTACACAGCCAATTAGAGGATGGAAGCCCGTTTCCATTATACCTTCCACCAGCCCTGTCAGCTCTTGGTGGGTGACAAAATCAACACCCCCACTAATATTACTACCATTTAATGGTGATGAGTCAGTATTCTTACACAACTGAGGGATGTCAGCAGTTTTAAATTCATCCTCCCATTGGCTAATGAGGTCCTTCATGCACCATTTCAGGTCACTATAGTGGTGATGATAATTTTCTCCAGTGAGTAAGTTTCCATTTGCTCTGGAGACAGCCTTGGTTAATCTGTTCCAAGCCTCTGTCTTGTACTGTGACCCAGTATAGTTCAACTGCAGCAGCCTTCAGCAGTAGAGCTTCACAAGGAGTGGCCAAAAATCCTGGACTCTTCAACACCCCACCTCTGTGCTGTAAATTCAGCACCATCATCTCCTGCACCAGTCATGCCTGCCGAAGTCAAACCGCAACTCTAATTCTGAATTGGCACCAAATTCCAATACTGCATTTTACCGCTAGTGGGCAAATATGAATAACCATGCCAACTACTTTTGCATGATGGAAAGCACAGAGAGGCATTGGCAAACAAAGAGAAATGTATTTTAGCAAACAGCAATGAGGATGTGAAACATGGCAGTGAGATCTCTTATGTGCGATACTCAATGTATTTACACTTTTTAAACAGGGATATGCTTGATGTCTTGGCTTGTTATCCCTGGTGTTTTGGAGGTTAAATAGGATGACTTGGCACATAAATGTCTGGAATTGCACAGTGTAAAAGTTAATTGACCAGTGTGGGAATCAAACCTAATGAAGAAATAAGGCATACATTTCAAGCAAGGTAATTCATAAGGATTTGTTTTGAGAAATGATGCCATATCCACTATTTTTTTGTTGTCATAACTTCCACATTTAGCTTATCATTGTGATTTGTTTTGTCAGAACATCTTTGTTCTCATATGTTGTGGTGCAAATGACCTGCCTTATTATTGATTAAAATTGTATTACTTGTTCCTATTATCTGGAGATTTTTCTCCCTAGGACTCTTCTAAAATGGAACATTCCAGCTGGAGATCAAAACATAAAGTAAATAAATTAGATTACTACCATACACTGCCAAGGGTGTCGTTCATCAGTGCCTAATCAGAAATAAATAATAGTTTATTTGTTGTATGGTATTACACAGATTGCCCAATCTTTAGACATCCATTTCTAAAATTCAGTTTAAAAAATGACTATCTTTATTCATTTATTTTTTTTAATTATCTTTGTCAAACATACATCCAACCCTATTAATGTGGACCTGTCAGCATACACCATTCACTTTTATTTATTTATTTATTTTACATTTGTTGACCGGGATAGTCCGACTGGATACATGTCCATTTTCAGCGAAGGCCCGGGGAGAAAAGCTCCAAGATAATAATACACATTGAACATTTAGTAAATGCTAGTTTCAAGCAAATTACAGTCATAAGCAATACCAGCATTTAGCACATATAGTACTTATTATAAAACACTTTACAAAACATTACATTATTTTCAAAGTTAAACATACATAACATTACATTTAGGTTTTAAGACACACTAAGCAGCAGTTATACAATTGACCCTTCTTGAAATGGAGTGGTAGAAAAAAAGTTAGAAGTAGTTGAAGGAAAGGCACCTATGAAATAGAGAGGTCACTAGTCGGGGTTAGTGCAAGGACATAACCAATGAGTTTTGAAGTATTTCTTGAGTTTGTTTTTGAACTGAGTTAGTGAGGGTTCTAGGGTAAAGTCAGCTGGGAGTCTGTTCCATATTTTTCCAACAGAGTTGGCAGACAGAGAGTCCCCAGCTGAGTAGTTGGATTTGTATGTTTGAACTAGGAGTCTAGTGGATGATCGCAGTGGCTGGGTGCTGGTGTAGGGGCTGATAATATTTTTTAGTGCAGGTGTATTTTCTGGTTGGTAAAGGACTTTATGTGCTACTATTAGCTGGTTGAACTGCAGTAGGCATGGCAGTTCAAGCCATCCTAGCCAAGTTCAAGTCATCCACTTACACTATTCATTCTCTTCTTTAGTATCATCTTTTTCCTTAAATGAGACACGGATCCTAGCTCTTCAGGAGCTGTCTAGAAATTGAATAATGTTTAGAACAGAAGCATAGTCAGGGCAGGGGGAATGTGGCAACTGCCCCCGGTGCATAGTGTTAGGGGCACAATCGGCCATCCAGGACCAATCCAGCTATCCTGGTTGTTCTTTAAAGCATTTGTCAAACCTGAGCACTGTAGCACTCCATGCATGCTCTAAACTGTATTTTGTTATAGTTTAGAAGAAAAATATTTGTTTGTTTCTTTGTTAAACCAAAAGCTGAGCAATGTAATGTTCCCTGCAGGGTATAAACTGTAGCAACTGCTTGGCATGTTTGCAACAAGCAGTTTGATAAAAAAAAAAAAAAAAAATGTTTCATTTTTCCCCAAGTAAAATGAGAGGATTTTATTTTTTTTGCACATGTGTCCTGAAGAGGGTTGGAGTAAAAAGCATGACCTAAATGACTGAGACGCCAGATTTCAGACTTTTTATTTTGTTTGTTTGTTTGCTTCTCAGTCCTAATGATAAGGGGCACCAGATTGAGGAATTGCTTTAGGCATTGGATGAGTCAGTTATACTTCTGCTCTAGAATACATTCTAGATTTCCCTGAACTTTCAATTTCTGTATATTTCTGCCATATTTGAAATGGTGATCCTAATTTGGCAAGTTTTTATATTTTTATCACAGATAAAAAATTGTAATCTCCAGCTCCCATGTAACTGTAGCAGTCTTACTATGTAGGTCTGTTCTGATTACTCATTTTTCACGGTAACCACATAATCATTCTTTAGCATATTAATGCTGAATGATAACACATACTCACAAAACAGAATGATTACATAAGTATGATAGAAAGCAGCCTAATATGGCAGAAAACAACCAGATGAATGAACTGCTCTAAATGTGTAAAATGATTATAACTTTGGTAGCTTTTAATATTTTGTCCTTTACCAACCCACTCTGGGCAGTATTCAAAAAGATCACCCTGCACTTACAGAAGCTACTGCAGTCAAAAGTAATGCTTTCTGATATCCCAGGAAATGCAATTCAGACATATGATAGCTGCAATGAGGAAAGACCTCAATATTAGTTAATTTGCACATCTTTGAATCTAGTGGTGTTAAAGCAAATGCTAATCAGCCTTTTCCTGAAGTAATCACCTGAGATGGCCCACGCAACAAACTGAAAGCATCTTCCTCATTCATTGACTAACTCACATGCGTCTAATCAAACACACTCACACATGCATGCATGCAGACACACTGCCATACCTCCTACTTGTCATTGAGTCTACAAAATGTCTCTGATGCAGCCTCTAATTATTTCCCTGCCTCCCGTAAATATAGAATAATTACAGTCAGTCAATAATGCCAGAGATTAGTGTTTCATTTTTTTCTGTTGTTCATAAACTTGACAGTGATGTTAGACTTGTTGCTTTATTAACTTTTAAGTGACTCCAAGTATTTTTAATTAAAATATTTGGTATATCAAATTTACCATGAACCATTCTCCTACAGAGACTAAAACCTATCCCATAAGAAATAAGAGGTGATAAATTTCTTTTAAACGTCTATCCAAAAATAAAACAGTCCATTATTTTTTTTTTAATTCCAACAATATATCTAGATAACTCTGTAAATTACAAAATATATTGATTCATTACTATTCCTCTGTACATCAATGCACCTTTTTTCTGGTGCTATAATCATTCTGTATATCTTTCAATCCAATTGATCCTGTTAACCCACCAATAATATCTTCCATGCAATAAGCTATATCTAAAAAATTATGTGCTACTCTATTAACATGAAAATGAAATTCATCGGTAGTATTACTAAAACACTGTAATAAATTCTCCATTAGGCAAAGCCTTTGAAATATGAGGAGGATGAAAACTTGTAGAATATAGTAAGTTATTAATATCTGCAGTACTTGGTGGCAAAACTAATTCCAATCATAGTACCTTTTATCTGTAAATAAAAATAGAATCATAATAAAAATAATTATGTGTAAGACAGAATTCCAACATTTGTAATATCATAGTTTTTGATGGACCATCTAGTATATAGTAATCTTTTGCCTCTAAACCAAAAACGTCAGATATTACTCTACAAGGCATTAACATCAAAAGTTAAAAAAATGTCTTGATAGTATTCAACTTGGTCAGAAAATCAGTAGCATCCTTAATATAAGAATCTGTTTGTAAAAAGTTGTAAATAACTTTCCTACTGTTTTCCCATTTTTTTAAAAGTGTCCCATACAGAGATACTATGGGATGGACAGGGGGATTTATTAAAGACTTATGTAATTTTGGGATACTGTAATACAAAGGGACCACCAAATTATATGACTGAAGGTGCATATGTTGTTCCTGACTAATAAACCCTAATATTCTACATTTGTCCAGCAATTTTTTATATTTACCAGTAAAGTGGTAAACTCAAAGCACCAATTTAATTAAAGCTGTTTTAAAGGGATCTTTTTGCTTATTTTTAATATTTAAGTGGCTCTGGTGTGTATTGTTCCTTTTCATACTTCTGTCTTTCATGCTGCAAAGTCATTTGTTCTGTTAACGTTTTAAGTGATAACAGTAGTATTATACAATTCCTCCCCTAAAACGTGCACACTGATTGGCCAGCCCAACCAGTGTGCCCGTTGTAAATCCCTCAATATACTAACAGAAAAAGGTCCGGTCTCCCGGACATTTTCCGTTAGTATAAAACACTGTCTCGCTATGTTAAAAGAGTTTAACATAGCGACACAGGTTTAAAAAAAGCAACGGAGATCTCCATTGCTTTTTTTAAAGCTGTCTCGCTATGTTAAACTCCTTTAACATAGCGACACAGTGTGTAAAAAGCAACGGAGATCTTGCGATCTCCGTTGCTTTTTTTTCTAAAGCTGTCTCGCTATATTAAATGGGTTTAACATAGCGAGACAGCTTTAAAATAAGCAACGGAGATATCCGTTGCTTATTTTAAAGCTGTCTCGCTATGTTAAACCCATTTAACATAGCGAGACAGTTTTAAAAGCAACAGAGATCGCAAGATCTCCGTTGCTTTTTACTGTTTCGCTATGTTAAATGGGTTTAACATAGCGAGACAGCTTTACAATAAGCAACGGAGATCTCCGTTGCTTATTTTAAAGCTGTCTCACTATGTTAAACTCATTTAACATAGTGAAACAGTGCTTTTGCCCACAGCTCTGATGTAGTGCGTAGGCATGCGCAGTACATCAGAACTGCCGCAGAATACCAGACAGCTGCGGAAGGGCAGTAAAGAGGCATTATACAATGCCATTATTTAAGAAAAGTAATTATTTCTTTTCTTAAATAATGTCATTGTATAATAGCAATAACCCACTTCTGGGTGTGGGTAATGCTGGATTTACCCACGGTTGGCTTTGTTTGGTCCCGAGGGCTTCGCCCTCGGGACCAAACCATGCCAACCGTGGGTAAATCCAGCATTACCCACACCCAGGCGTGGGTTATTGCTATATTAAATATTCTCCTTGGTGTCTAGTGTTCCCCCCAGACATATTTTATGCATCCAAGCCTTGAGTTATTCACTTCTAAAGTAAAACAGATTGATATTTATTATTCCTTGATGTCTTGTGTCCCCAACATATGTCTTTCATACTGCAAAACCTCCTGTTGTGACCTAGGGTAATATTTAAAATTTCCTGTGTCTCACGTTCTCTCTGTATTACAAGATTTGCTTGTTAGTCTGGGGGGGGGGGTTAAAGGTATAGCAGCCTCTGCTATTCACAAATATGAGCTGAAATACATACACACACACACACACACACACACACACACACACACACACACACACACACACACACACACACGCACCAGGCACTTACCTCTAATGTGATCTCATCCTTCGAAAGTAATGGATAAATGCAAATGTTTGTCCTGCTAATTAACAAAGCCAGTTGTGTTAATTTACACAGGCATTTCTGGGGGAAAGCATATGACTGATTGGCACAGGCAGGTACCCCAGGGTGCCTTATTAGCATGTGGCACTGCCGTGTCGAATCACTTCAGAAGGCCTGTCCCTAAATTGGGGTACCACCTGTATGAAAATGGCCAGGCTATGGCTTATACTGGTGGTAGCCCTTTCTGAATGTGGTGGTTGTCCTTACTGATTCTCAGGGACAGACTTTCACCTATACTGTTTCATGAATATACAGGCTACCACTTTTTTCTAGTGCAGGCAGAATTACTTTTTAATTCCACTCAGTTGTTGAGTCTTTCGGCTTTTCCCAGTTAGGGGTCGCCACAGCAGAACTCCGTCCTCTAATGATTGGCAGTAGATTTTTCCGTGCGAGTTGCTGGCCCCGACGCACAACCTTCAATGAAGGTACACCCATTCATGCATGTCTTCACACAGAAGACTCAGTAAGTTGAACAAATCACTCTTGAGACCAATTGTGCAATAATATTATCACAAGTCATGTACTGTAGCTTAGTGTGATAATGCTGAAAATTCCATTGAGGATTGTAGAGACCTGGCATAACTATAGTTTCATGCTTCCTTTGACAAAGATGTCTTTCTAATGCTGGCAATTTTCAGCATTTCTGCATAGAGTTTACAATACAACTTAGTATTTAAATCACATAGTAAATTAAACAACTGCTGCTTTTCATAGTAAAGCCTAAAATGTGTTCTTTCAGCCCCACTACCAAAACTTACTGATTTGCTGTACATGTGCACATTCACATCTTGTAGCCACGATGCATAGTCAAAACAATACTATTCCTTAATATCTGACCTGTACTACATTGAAAGCCTCTAATGTTGTAAATCATTGTTTATTTGATTAACTTTTGACTGGCATTTCTCAAAATCTTGTAGCTGAGCTTGCAACTCCACTATTATTTCTGACTTCACATCAGGAAATTGTTCTCATTAGTACTGGATAAATTAAGGTACTGCCTTTTTTAAACTGAGCATTAATGGTCTGAATGGAGGCCTAAACATGTGGAATAATCAAAAAGGCACTGTAGTGTCATTGCCACATACAGGTATGCTGATATAGTAGCCCACTCTGTGTAGACTGTGGTTATCTATAGTTTGCATTCAGCCTCTCTGAAACCTTTAGTTTAGATGCATTTCCAGAGGAATGAAAACTGAAATAAACAAAGGCATATGATCCCATTAACCTAAATAATAACAATGTCACCCACTTTTGAGAGAGGTGTGGGGGGGGGGGGTAGCATTCTCCATATCGACAAAATACTTCCCTATGGCCATCAACTCACAGAGCTACAACTCATTAATTGCCTGTTTAACAAGGACAGTTTCCCATTAATTTAGTGGGAAAGCAGCAGCAACATTACTCCCATAAGTAATTTCACATATGGGATTGGTACTCTTATCCACATGGCTGCACAACACCAGAGGTGTCACATTTAACTAAGGGGGATATTAAATAGATTCAGAGGTAATTACTAGGCTAGCTGCCCTTATAGGCTATTTTAAGCCTAGCAAATTTCCCTTCAAGGGTGAGAATGAAACCTTGGGCCTTGTGTCTGCTAGGTGAACACCTTATCATTTTATCAACCCCACCAACAAAACTGTGGGCTGCAAGGGGGCAAAACATTCATTGTGTTGATTTACTATGAGGTTGACGAGTTGTGGTTGACTAAAAGATCCTCAAGGAATTTGGAGCTATGACTTTGTAAGGGAATAGTCGCAAGCTATGCGTGACATTTACTGAAACTCCAGTAGTTATCTCAAATGCATTTCAACTTAAGCATATTTTTCAGAATCCAGATATTCCTAACTCTGATGTCATCTGTGTTTTGAACAGATGGGTTTTATTCTCTCTTGCTTACACTGGTGATATGTCTAAAATATGACAATGAATTCCAGTTATATATTCCCGACAAAGACAGCAACAACAGATCAATACCCCTGAATATGTGTCTCCATGTCAACAAAACCTAAAAAAACAAACTGAAGGTCTCTATGTACTACAAATGGCCTGTGTTCTAAGATGATATCCACAAACATTCAGAGTTTATTATATGGTGACAGAAATTATATCTGTGCTAGAAATAAAGGACAGCTAAGAGTTTATTATTGATAGACATGATATTATTTCTGCCCACTGTAATAATACTTTTGTTTAATTGTATTCAGTTTGGCTGCTGATTAAGGATGTACTGTGTAAAATAGGTGAGAATATTTATTTTGAAGAAAGAATTGACCAGACTAGTCAGTGTTTTGATATATAAGCATTCTATTTTTTTAAAGGCAGTCTTGTGGCATTGATGAGCAGTCAACAACAAAGACCAACATGCTTTTGTTCAGGTGAGAGACTTATTTTTCCACAATAAGTCCCAAAGTGTGTAATTTTTTCGGCAGTACCCAGGTAGACCATGTATCTTAATGAATGTGGTCAGACTGCTATTATTATTGCATTGCAGCAGCAGTTTCATGATAAATGATGCCGCTTCACACGGCATGCGTGAGGAATGGAAAGGTGCAATTAAAAGTATCCCCCTGTAACATACACACCACTAAGCACAGCAAAAATAATCTGCAGGTCATTTGTCTTAGTCTGACAACAGTGCTGATATATAATACAATGCCATTTTATTTATGTTTGTGGCTAAGACATACTTCAATAATGAAATAACTATATAATACAATGCCATTATATTTATGTTTGTGGGTAAGACATACTTCAATAATTAAATAACAGAAGATCTAGAATGCCATCATGTCTCTTTATAGCACTATTACAAGATAAGCATGTATGGCTCTGCTTCCTGTCATGCTCAGGTTTGTTTTTTTCCCATGGTGCTTTACATCTAACCTCAAGACCCAGTGATTCTCTGCAGAAACATTAATGCAGTTCAATTTGCTCCCATTAGATGCATTCACAGCAGCCTGAAGAGGCAAAGTAAGCCAAGCAGGCATCACAACATTCAGTTGAGCATTTCATGTGAGAAATACTCCAATATTTGATAACTGGCACTGTATATCCCTGCTTTCTTTGCTGTACAAGAATACCACTAAGACTTGGATCTCACATCTTTATTAAATTGCAGCACTGTAAATATGTGTTTGTGTTCTGTATCAGTAACCACAGAAGTTCTTAATCAAGAGACATTTTTCAAAAATGTACCTGAATAAGGCCACACACGCACACACAAAAAAGTAGGAAGAATGCAAATGTGCAGCAATGGTGAGAAAATATCTACAGAAGATTTTCTAAGAATAACAGGACTGATGTCATTTATTCAAGTAAAGTTAAAAGCGCAACTTACTGAAACCACTGTATGAAATCCTCCAAATCAGTATGATCAGCATGTGATTAGATAATGCTTCCGATGAATATGGTACGGACAGGTTATGCAAAGTAAAGTAATGGTAGTTGTATGCAATTGCGTGTAACAGATAGTGGCATGGGGCTGTACCCATACAGAAATATGTGTATGTGTGTGAGTGGGTCAAGAGGTATGAAGGTATGGTGGTATAACCCACTACTGACAAATATGGTAGTAGGTGTGCATGTGTTTGTGCATGTATGTGTGTGTGTGTGTGTGTGTGTGTGTGTGTGTGTGTGTGTGTCTGTGTGTGTGTGTGTGCATGTGTATGCGTGAGTGGGTAGAGTGGTATGGAGATGTGGTGGTAAAACCTGCATGGTAGTAGGGGTGTGTGTGTGTGTGTGTGTGTGTGTGTGTGTGTGTGTGTGTGTGTGTGTGTGTGTGTGTGTGTGTGTATAATATAGTATAAACAATTAGCAGGGGTGGTATGGGAGGCAAGGGGGTCTTGTCTAATGCAAAAACATTTGGTTTTGGTTTCACCTGCTCCTGAGCTAATCCTTAGAGCATACAGTATGTGTCAGCATTCTGTTTTCAAAAGCCTTAAATGAATATTTCAGATGATGATCATTGCCACCATAAAAAAACAAATAAATAAATATATACACATACACACACACACACACACACATATATATATATATATATATATATATATATATGGTGTGTGTGTTAAGTATTTTTCATAGATCAACTTATTCTTCCCTGCCAGCACGGATTTTAATGAGGTGGGTGCATTCTGAGTGGGTGACATATTTGACAACAATTACCTGGAGTTGTGAGTTATACCAAAATTGAATGTGAGAACATTCTTTAAATTTATCAAACAGAAACATTTAATTTATCCTTTACTTGACCAGTTTTTCTTATATTTAAATTGCTTAATCATGGTACTGAGTACTGTGAATTCAATATCACGGTTAAGCTTAGCTATGTTGCAGTAATAGCGTGTGTTATGTCTTTCATCTGCTTTTGGCATGGTGAGACCAAGCAGTCTACACAAGTAGACTGTAAGAATGAAAGGGATTATCCCAATTGGACTTTTCTGATGGGTTGTTTGTCTTTGTGTCAATCAGTTTCTTCTTCCATGTTTTTTTTTTTTTTATATTTTGATGTCTACACTGTTGATGATATTAAAGTACGTGTGTGTGTGTGTGTGTGTGTGTGTGTGTGTGTGTGTGTGTGTGTGTGTGTGTGTGTGTGTGTGTTTGTAGCACAGTAAAGCCTCCCTTGATGGTCCTTCCATATTTTTTTTGAAATCATCAATTGTAGACGACTTTCTTCAGAATATTTGGAAAATCTTTGTTGTCTTCTTTTGGCTGTTCCCATTAGGGGTCACCACAGCAGATCATCTGTTTCCATTTCTTCCTGTCCTCTGCATCTTGCTCTGTCACACAAACCACCTGTGTGTCCTCTCTAACCACACCCATAAAACTTATCTTAAGCCTTCTTCTTTTCCTTTTACCTGATAGCTCCATCTTTAGCATCCTTTTCCCAATATACTCAGCATCCTTCCTCAGCACATGCCCAAACAAATGCAATCTCGCCTCTCTGGCTTTCTCTCCAAACAATCCAACCCTGAGCAGACCCTCTAATATACCAATTCCTAATCCTCTCCACCCTCGTCACACCCAATGCAAATCTTAACATCTTTAACTCTGCCACCTCCAGCTCTGACTCCTGCCTTTTTGTAAATGCCACCATCTCCAACCCATATAACATAGCTGGTCTTTCTACCTCTTGTAGACCTTCTCCTTCACTCTTACTGGTACTCGTCTATCACAAATCACTCCTGACACTCTTCCCCATCCCTTCCACTCTGCCTGTACTCTCTTCTTCACCTCTCTTACACAATCACCATTACTCTGAACTGCTCATCCCAAGTATTTAAACTTATCCACCTTCGCCAAATGTACTCCCTGCATCCTCACCATTCCTCTATCCTCCCTCTGATTTAAACACACATATTCTGTCTTAGTCCTGCTGACCTTCATTCCTCTGCTCTCTAAAGCATATCTCCACCTCTCCAGGGTCTCCTCATCCTGTTCCCTACTCTCCCTACTGATCACAGTGTAATCTGCAAACATCATAGTCCATGGGTACTCCTGTCTGATCTTGTCTGTCAACTTGTCCATCACCATTGTAAATAAGAAAGGGCTCAGAGCTGATTCTTGGTGTAACTCCACCTCCACCTTAAATGCATCCATCACTCCTACCCTAGGCGCAGACCTCACCACTGTCACACTACCCTCGAACATTTCCTGTACCACTCTTACATACTTCTCTGCCACTCCTGACTTCCTCATAAAATACCACAACTCGTCTCTAAACACCCTGTCATATGCTTTCTCTATGTCTGTAAAGACACAATATAACTCCTTCTGACCTTCTCTATACTTCTTCATAAACACTCTCAGAGCAAACATTGCATCTGTAGTGCTCTTTCCTGGAATGAAACTATACTGTTGCACACTAATCATCAACCCCCCCCCCTTCTTAACCTAGCTTCGACTAATCTTTACCATAACTTCATACTGTGACTGATCAATTTTATCCCTCTGTAGCTACTAGAGCTCTGTACATCTACATCACCCTTATTCTTAAAAATTGGTACCAAAACACTTCTTCTCCACTCCGCAGGCATCCTCTCACTTTTGAAGATTTCATTAAACAATCTGGTTAAAAACTCCACTGCCATTTCACCTAAACATCTCCATGCTTCCACAGGTATGTCATCTGGACCAACACCCTTTCCATTATCTATCCTCTTCATAACTGTCCTTACTTCCTCCTTGTTAATCCATTGTACTTCCTGATTTACTATCCCCACATCATCCAACCTTCTTTCTCTCTCATTGTCTTCATTCATCAGCCCCTCAAAGTACTCTTTGCATCTGCTCAACACACTCTCCTCGCTTGTCAGTACATTTCCCTCATTATCCTTTATCACTCAAACTTGCGGCACATCTTTCCTAGCTCGGTCTCTCTATCTAGCCAATTGGTATTGTTGACATATGTGGACAACAATACAGACTATTTGGGAAATAATATAATCTAATCATACTAAAATGTGCTTTTTTTGCCTTTGGGTCCCCTAAGTTTGTAATTAAGACAAATTCTGGTACATTTCATATCTAGGGGATAAATAACAGTGGACAGTGAAATGCTGATGATAAAAGTAATTGTGATAATAATGTTTGGTGAAAAAAGTGTGATATTTCTATGTACAGTTCATTCAAGTTCAGACAGACAGCATTCCAAGATTCAAATAATAATTGATTCATCCAGTTACCTCATACATTCAAACATCATTCAGTAAAACAGCCAGAACAATTATCAGTTATTTGTTTTGTGGTAGTAATGGGTTCATGCTTGTTAACTGCACAGGTAAATGTTGATTATAAGGCTTGACCTGTACTTATGAGAATAATATCACGTTACTGTCCTGAGACCATGTCTTGCGGGAGCAACAGTTATGTTGGTCATTCAAATTAGCAAGTTGGTTAGTTTCTAAAGCAGTTCATTATATCTGAAGAATATTCCATCTTTAAGTGAGCAAAGCGAACTTAAACTCTTCTAACGTTTTACCCTTACATGCCTAATTTTATTTATTCAGTATTTACTGTCTGAAAGTTAACTCAGAATATTAACACTTTGTATTAATTATAAAGTAAGAAACAGTACCAAACTTACACCAGCAGCATTTATAAATAAATAAAAAACATTTTTTTGTTGTGGAGAGGTGATGAATCTGAACTAGATAAGTTCATAGATTATATGCATACCACAACTGACTTTTTGAGGTTTACTTATCAATGCTCTAGAACTGAATTGAATTTCCTAGATGTATTGATCAGTAAAACAGAATTGAACCAGGTGTGTAGTAGCATTTATAAGAAACCAACCAGACAAAATGCTTTGCTACACAAAAATAGCATGCATCCAAGACACATACCTAGAAATGTGTTGAAAGAGCAAGTTTACAGGGTGCTCATACTCGACAATAATGATGTAGAAGCTTGTGCGGCACTTGAAGTTCTTCGGCATAAGTTTTTAGCTAGAGGCTATTCCAACAAAGAGATCACCACAACCATAGATAGTGCACAGACTCAAAGAGGTGGTAGATGCAAGTCATATTTGAGCAATACATCTCATGAATTTGACCCTGCCCCCTCAATGAATGATTTTAGAATTGTTTTTCAATTTCCAGCGACATTAATGACTATACGTCTATCATTAAGAAACATTGGAGCATCCTACAAGAAATGCCAGGTCTTTTAGACAAAGTTGGCAATTCTCCCCATTTTTTATTTAGAAATAACATGTCCTTGAAACAGCATCTTTGCAATAAGACTGGTATTAGCAAACCACCTGCTTCCATACGCACTGGCACTTTTCCCTGCAGGCGTTGCTCTGCATGCCCATATATTTACACTAATACAACAAATACACACCCCACATGACATTTTAATATTAGATGTACTTGTTATGTTGATTGCCGCATGAAAAATGTTATTTACTTTTGTTTTTGCCAGATGTGTCATTCATTCTATGCGGGGAAAACCAATAGAATGTTAAAGGATCGGATTCTAGAGCACAAGTGGCATATTAATAACCAGAAAGAAAGCAGTGCCTTGGCTAACAACATAAAACAGACAGATCACACTCATATATTTACATTTCTAGCTATCCAAGTACTGTATCCTAGCATTCGTGGAGGTGATATAAAAAATCATACTGAGGCTGCAGAGCAAAAATGGTTCTTGCTTTTGAATGCTGAGAAATTTCCAGGTTTGAATGGTATGACATCCTTAAAACCTTTTTTAAAGTCACGTCACCTTAAACACTAGACTTTTAAATATTATAGTATATTAAATTATACTTGTTTTTACTTATTCATCTATTTATGTGTTTTACATTGAAATGTTTTACTATGTTTCTGATATTGTCTCTTTTAAATTTGTAATTGCTTTACATTAGAGCACATCAGCTGTTTACCTCTTAGAATATTTAAATCAGAATTTTATCTTGTTTCACTGTCTGAGGAAGCGATTGTGAAAATTGTGAAAGCGCTTGCGTTTTGTTTTATTTCTTTCTCATTAATAAATGCTGTTGGTGTAACTTTGGTGCTGTTTCTTACTTTATTTTTCATTTTCTCGCACCACTCTGTACCCTGAGCCATTTTTTGTTGTTGTATTTACTTTGTATTCATTTCTGTAGTCAAAAGGCACAGGGTTTGATTTTTTCAAATCCGTTTGATTACTGTCTGATTCTGAGTAAGTCACTTGAATAAATAATGCTTCTGGTTTACCTCTGGAAAGAAATGCTTGTGCCCAGTGGGTTTGCAATTGTGTGAAAATAGATAAGAGAACAGAACAATGTATTTTTTTTCAATTATGACCTAGTTATAGTAAAAAAAAAGAAAACTGGTGCACTCTATTAGACAATATAAATATAAAACAAAGATATGCCAACACTCTTTTTGTCTAACTTAACAAAGTTTTCAGTAGATAAGTACTATATCCTGTTCTATATAAAGAACATCTAAAGTCATTACTATGGCCATGGCCATGGTGAAATACAGAAACAGTATTTTGATGGTAGACTTTTCTAATAGCACCTCTGAAGCTGTGTGCACCTCTTTGTTGCAGTAATCTTATCATTTGGGTAGTTCTTTAAGTCTGTCAATGCCCCAAAAACTATCTGCACATTCTCTCTCCTTTTTACTTTCTTGTTTATTTATCTATTTATTTGTTTGATTGTTTTTGTTTTCATGAGTGTGGATTATTACTGACGTTTTCAAGTAAGTAATACGAGTAACTCTGCATTTTTAAGTCTGTACTTTTCATGCATTGCAGTTGTTCATATTAATGCCTGTTCTTGTCTTGCACTGTCTTCTTCTTACCATGTGTATTTACCTGGCCTGTGCCTGAAACTGGTTCATTGAGATCAGTGTCCTACTCCAGTAAACAACCAAATAAATATGATATACATACATACATACATAAATACACAAACAAATACATAAAGCAGTGAGAGTGGATAGACAGGGCATTTGATAAACTGTACTAGGGATAGAGTTCTTACTGAGAATCCTGTGATAGAGTAGCCTTAAATATGCACAATAAAGAGAACCACAAGACAGTAAGATAAAAGGATGAGGACTCAAGATGATACGAGTGATATAGCTTCATTTGAAAATCTCAACCAGACTGTGCCACAATTTGCTTTTAAAGGTTAATCTGTTTTTGCTTTCTTGTATTTTGTATTGCTTCGTTGTAGAAATTGCCTCATGTTTACTGACAGCTAGTTAGTTCTCAAATAACCTGATATGGTATGTGAAAGATGTATTTACACAATGTCACTGCAGGCAAAACTCTCACATAAAGCACTACTAATGTCCATAAGGTTGAATGTAGTACACACGCTGCATCCTTCACACACAATTCAAAGCAGAGACATAGATCCAAATATGCTGACACACTTAACTGTAACATTTCAAAACCCCAAAGACCTCCTAGACAAAGTACACATAAATACATCAGCAGCCCCACCTACAGTAACACATACAGCCACATTTCATGGAGCCTCTACTTCTAATCTAAAAAGGCAAGCCACCACACAATTCAACATTCTGGTCACTAGAGTAAAGAGAAAGTCACTGTCAGTTGCTTATCAGGGGTTAGGATCCACCACATTATCCACTCACGCAGGTCATAGGACCACAAGTACCAGTATGACACAGTGATAGTCCTTGTGGGTGTAAGTGACCTGAGACGTATCTCCCTAGACATATGAAGAGAGACATCATGGAGCACTTGGAATATGTATCTCAGGCTGGTATGAGCCTAGCACTGAGCAGCACTTTACCTTCTCCAAGAATGATGCCACAATACGAACAAAAGATGACTGAGTTTAATAATTATCTTAGTTTCTGTTGTCATTCTAAGGGGTGCAATATTTGTCAGCATGGAAGGAGATGGTCAACAGACCATGCTGCTTTGCCAGTGATGGTCTGCACCTCTCCCGTCTAGGCTTTCAAATATTAGCTAAAACATTGTCCTTCCCGCACAGTGTCTTTTTTAGGCAATGCCAAACTGAAAATACATCTGATAGAGCAAATCAAAACCAAGAAAATGTAAAGGTATTACTGCTCAATGCTAGGAGTTTAAACAAAAAGCTCCACTACCTAAAAGCTCTCTTCACCCTACATAATGCTGATGTTTGTTCAGTCACTGAGACATTGTTTAAACCCACTGATAGCAAACCGACAGTGCAAGGTTATAATGCCTTCCATACATTTAGACCGGCTACTACATAGACAGGGACTAAAGGTGGAGGTGTCTCAGTTTACATCAGAAATAAATATACCTCAAGGCTGGACAAACAAGACAATGCACTTGAGTTTCTCCACATTCAAATCACCATAGGCAAAATCCAATATCACTTTCTTGCAAGTTATAGGTCTTCCTCTATGACCCAGGAAGGCCATACCATGTATTTAAACTTATTGGAAACACTCACTATCCAACCTAAAACCATATTCTTGGGTGACTTTAATTATCTTACCAATAACTGGGAATCATATATGGCACCAAATGTACAGGCACAGAGTTTCTTGGATTTTATAAACACAAACTCCCTGGATGGGATTCACAATACACTAACCAAGGGTGCAACCATACTGAGTCTGGTCCTCACTAATATGGGAGAGTGCTGCACACACCTTAGTATAATATCATCCATCTCTGGTAAGGTCAGACCAGAAAATGACCTCCTTTGAAGTAAAAATAAAACCTGGAACCCCAGCTAACCCAGGAATAGTCAGGAACTACTCTAAGGCTAATTTCCTTCTATTAAATGATAACGTGGCAAAATGTAACGTCCCCATAAAACCTGACAACACTGCTGCCTATGTAGAACTGTTCACAGAACCCTATACAAGCATGGTAATAGCTGCATAAAGGCAGCTGTACCCACCAGGAAGAAGTAAAAAACTAACGCAAAAAACAAGCCATTCTGGTGGAATCACAGCATCAATAAGCTGTATAACAGAAGGAAGAAAATCATGGCAAAAATTAGTAGGTGCAGCACCCAACAGGAGGAAAGCACTATCATCAAACTAAATGGACAACTCAGAGGACAAATAAAGTCTAACAAAGCCCAACTCAAGGTATATTTGGCCTCCCAGGCCAAGGCCAACCATAAGGCATTCTTTAGCAATGTCCACAAATTCAAAGGCAATACACAGTTATGTGCAGAGCTCTTTGTAAATGGAGACACCTATACTGATCCAGATGAAATATAATAAACCTACTGGCTGACAAATTAATCTCAAACTTTACCTCTCTCTCCCCTCAGTCTTCTCTCAGGGAATGTTATCCAGTATAACTCCAGGTCCTCAATGCTCTCTCAAAGACCAAGAACATTGCATCAATGGGCCCAGACAATATCCCAGGATGCCTTCTAAATAGCATGAAACATGATCTATCAGGACTTCTGGAACTGCTATTTAACTGTATCCTCCAAACAGGTTTCATGCCTCATGATTAGAGAACAGCAGCTGTCACCCCTCTGCACAAAGATGGATCATCTACAGACCAACAAGTGTCACTAGTCTCATGCAAATTCATGGAAAGAATTATGAGGGAAATGATTGATAATGACATAGGAAACCTCCAGACACTAGATCCAACCTAATTTGGTTTCATCAACGGAAAGTCGTGCCTAATCAACCTGGTGGACTTCTTCGAGAAGATCTCCAAAACAATGGATTAGGGCAAATGATTCACACTGTCTAGCTTGACCTGCCAATGCATTTGACACAATACCCCACTCAGGCATTGTTGACAAACTTAAAAGGTTAGGTACAAACCCTTATGTCACGAAGGAGATAGTCAGCTGGCTTGCAGCCAGGACTCAAGAAGTTAGAACTGAGAAGTCTTCCTCTACAAAGAGGTTTGTCACAAGCAGAGTCCCTCAGGGATTGGACCTAGAATGGCTTCTTTTTGGCATTTACTTCTCTGAATTTAAGGCCAATCTCAATGGCCTCTGGCTGACTAGATTTGCAGATGACTGCAAATTAGGAGCTGTCATTGAATCCCCGCTGACACAAATGTTTAACAAGTAGGGCTAAAACAACTAGTGTAAAAACCATGGACTAAAACTAAATTCCCAGAACTGTGTAACAGTATCCTTTAGGAAGTCATCCAACCTGGTTAATATCTTATCTACAAACCTGACAACTGCCTTGACTTAAAGCCTATCTTACAGCCTTACACCCCACCCAGAAATCTCTGCTTTACTAACAAACTACTAGTAAAAGTACATAGACCTACTAAAAGAGCTGGACACAGCCTTTACTCCTATGCCATAGCAAAACTTTGAAATGCCCTACCTCCAAATATTACTGCCATTGAATCCTTTAAGACCTCAAATCTTACACTGAAAGACCATTACCTCAACTGTCCATGCTCCTAAGCAAAAACTATGATACTTAATCTGTCTCCTCTACCCCCTTCCCCCACTCCTCCTCCTCCTCCCTCTTCATATCTGTCCTTTAAACTATTATCTGACAACTATTCTATAGTCTATCTTTGCAGAGCTGCTATCAAAACTTCTTCCTGTCCTTCATCATACCTCCTTCTTCCTACACAACCCTCATTATACATCTTTCATATACATATCATAATTTCTTTTTTTCCTTTTTTTTACATATTAACCTCCCTATCATATCTCCCACTATACATCTTTCTTGTATGTAGCATAATTTCTTTTTTCTTTTTTTTACACATTAACCTCCCTGTCATATCTCTCACTATAACTTTCTCTAATGCATCATAAACTAGCTTCTCATATTAACCTCCCCATTATCTCATAACTCTTTAATAATCTCACTTACTTCTTTTACTAGTTCTAGAAAATCTTGTTCTCCCTAGTATCTTATACTTACTACCCTCTGTCATTTTTTATTTGCAAAGTCAATACGCTCTATTCATAAATTCCCTGCTTGCAATTCAAGTTGAAAAAATAAACTGATTTTTTTTTCTGACATGTACTGTTATAATGTACCACAAATTGTACTTTACTTATATGTTAATCCACATTAGACCTAATATATGTATGTTTTTAGCAATACTGTATATAACATATTTGTCTGAATCCATTTTGGAAATTTATGTTAATGACTTTTATAATTTTATAATTGTATAATCTCTGAATGACTATACTTTTAGTATTGGAACTTTTCTCCCCGGGTGTCTGCTGAAAATGGTTTCTAGACCCAGTCAGACTTCTCCAGTCACCAAATGTCCATAAATAAATTAATAAATAAACAACAATAATAATTGCTTCAACCATATGATCTTTTATGTATTCTGTGCAATACTAGATTACATTTTGCAACCAAACAACCTTATCTTTAACCAGCTGAAGCAAATAAGAGTTAGTCTTTCATACTGGACACTAGACTACATACTCTAAAGCAAAGGCCGCAATATTCAAGAAAAGGTATATTTTGATAATGCAACTACAAGTCTTTCTTTGGCTATGTCTGCAACTTCAGAGGCAACACACAATAATGTGCTGAACTAATTGTGAACAGAGCCACCTATACTGAGCTGGAGGACAGAGTAAATCTACTGACCAGCAAACCAGGTCCTATTTTTACCCCATATCCTTAGTTACTCCCTCCCCAGGAAGTACCCTCAACCATGACTATCCCCAACTATTACTAGGGAGCAGGTGTTTTATAAGCTCTCTAAGGCCAGGAACATTGCATCAACTGGCCCCAATAATATTACAAGATGCCTCCTAAATAGAATGCAATATGATTTATCAAACTAACTAAAATCACTATTCAGTTATAGCCTCCAGATAGGCTTCATGCCAAGTGAATGCATGTTATCCCTCTGAACACAAGGGGGCCATTGATGGTCCTAGGCAACTACAGATCTATAAGTCTGTCTAGCCTCACATGCAATGCCATGGAAAAACTCATCATGGAAATGACATAAGAAACCTGCAGACATTGGATCCATTCCAATTTGGTTTTGTCAGTGGCAGATTATGCTATTCATGCTCTCCAAATCTTTTGGGTTTCTAATACCATGGCTGGAATGGACCCCATTCCTAAGTCAAAGTACGATTAAAGTTCATGAAATTAGTATTGTTTCAATCTTTGATGTCAATGTGAAGTGCTCTTCGCAGCACCTGCAATGTGCCCAGTAATGACTCCTTCTGCAATCCGTATGGAGTTACATGTGACGGAGTTACATGTGACGGTAACATATCTAAATATGATTGTAGATTCTTTTTTATAAGACCCATTGCTCCTACTACTATTGGAACAGTCTGGGCATCTTTTTACCACATTGCTCTTATTTCTGCCTGCAAATCCTGATATTTTATGATGTTGTGTCTCTTTGTATGCAAGACACTGTAGTCATTGGGTGTATTGATTTCAGTGATCAATGCTACTTTTGTCTTCTTTTCATGGACCACTACATCTGGTTTTCTT
Organism: Protopterus annectens; assembly: GCF_019279795.1. NCBI lineage: Eukaryota > Metazoa > Chordata > Ceratodontiformes > Protopteridae > Protopterus > Protopterus annectens. The sequence continues at coordinate 250,137,005 of NC_056726.1, forward strand.
GCATCTGTCTTTTGAACTGTTGGTATCACATGTGAAGTAGACCATCATTTTCTATGATGCTTTGTGGCTCATGTTTCCAGTATTTTTCAGCTACTTAAATATTATAATGTTTACACAATCCCCAGTGCAACAGTCTTGCCACATTATTATACCTTTCAGTATACAGTCATTCTGCCATTAGTATGTCATCACCAGCAAGAAGGTGTGCAACTGTTTCCAATTCTGTTTTATAAAACCTACATTTATCCATTTCTACCACACGTTCAATGGACTTTGTAAATCAATGTGTATGCAATCCACTATCTTGGGTTGCCAATATTAACCTTTCATCTTTTGGTTTAAATCCACCTCTCCTTACCCATTCCTGCATTTGACCCTGATCAACATGAGGTTGTTCCAGGAGTTTTCTAAACTTGCAACCATATTTATGCATTTTCCACATTTCTTGCCTTCTCATCTGATCAATCACCCTATATTCTTTCTTTTGTTTTTTGGCACATTCAGTTGCTGCCTGATTTATATCTACTTGTGGTTGATTTCCGTTCCCGCTTGGCATCGATATGCTTCTAGCAGACTAAGAAGGAAGTCATCTTAGATTTATTCTCCTCATGTTTTAAAACGTTCACTGTATTTGAGTTTTGTGAAGTCAGCAGATATTTATATAGTCCCACAATTGCAGATTTATACATGTAATCAATTTCAAGGAGGCCCATACCTCCTTCAAATGGGGAATATATAATCTTGGTATGCACTGATTTTTATAAATCATTTGATGAGCATGAAGCATCCTTCTTGTTTTCCTGTCTAATCTATCCAACACCTTTTGGGGCCAGTCAATTACTCTAAAACTGTAAGTTAGGACAGGAAGAGCAAACTGGTTTATAACTTGAATTTTGCTCCTAGATGTCAATGCTGTTTTCAGGATTAATTTATGTCTTCCAAAATATTTCTTACTGTGTTTTATTTGCATTTGTTCATGTTTTATTGTTAATCTTTCATCAATTCCCAAATATTTATTCACTCCCTCTTGCTCAAGTTTTTTATTTCACATTCTTGTCCCAAACTGATGTTTTCTTGTTGCGACAGCTTTCCTGCTTTAAAGGTTGCTTTTGCACATTTATCAAGACCAAATGACATTCTTATATCATCTGAAAAAGTTTTTACTACTTGAAGTTGAGCTTTCAGTTCCTCATCTGATGAGCTATATAGTGTTAAATCATCAACAAAGAGAATATGAGAAATCTTTACACTTTTTTTCTTTCTGGGAGCTAAATTACAGCCATGACCTAATCTGTTAAGCAGATAGATTAATGGGTTAAGTGCAAGGCAAAACAGCAGTGTTGGCAGAGAGTCACCCTGGAATATCCCCCTTTGGATTTTTATCCTTGGAATAATAATTTGTCCTTTATCATGGTTTAACAGCAAACCAGTTTGCCACTGTTTTATGGTTGCTGTGATGTAGTTTATCAGTATAGGGTGTATCTTATTCATTTTTAAGCACTCTTTTATCCATGAATATGGGATACTGTCAAATGCTTTTTTGTAGAATATCCATTCCCTACTGAGATTCTTCCCCTTTTTGCAGTTCTCTACTATGACTTTATTACCATAATTGAGTTTTCTTCTAAATGAGTATAATCTTTGTCTGTATCAATTCCAGTGCATAGTTTATAAGTCATCTGAAGGCAAGTTATTGGTCTATAATCTTTAGGGTAGCTTGCAGGTTCACTCTTAAGTAGGAACATCATTTTTACTGTTAGCCAGGCAGGTGACTGTTGGGGTGCACATATAAATAGTTCATACTTATGGCTAAATCTTCATGCAATGATGTTAATACTTTTAGCTAGAAGTTAGGTATTGCATCCAGGCTTGGGGTTTTCCAAATAGAGGCTTTTTTTAACTTTATTTCAATATCTCTGTCTGTTACTTCATCACATTTCATATCCTGTACATTTGGACTTCTAAACCTTTCTTTTACTTCTTCTATCTATTCAGCATCTTTGTTATGTTCCACAGGTTCTTCATAAATACTTCTCCAAAATGTATCTATTTCTTCTTTGTTTGGTGGTCTTTCAATTCCTTTTACCTTGTTTCCCAATTCTCTAAAAATTGTTGGGTCATCAATAAATTGCTTATTTTGTACTTTTCTTTTATATTTATCTGTGTATCTTCTAAGTTTTTCTGCCTATGCTGATATTTTTAGTTTATTACATGCACTTTTGCAAATAATAAGCTAACAATATCAGCATAGGCAGAAAAACTTTCAACACTGCACATTGCTTTTATTACGTCCGTCTTTCTGAGTATTTTTGTTGATCTGTTCCTCTTCTATACTCTTTTATCAGTTACACTTTTTGTCTTAATTACTGTATAGTTTTCTCTATTCAATACTTCCATGATGACATTCAATTTCTCCACGTCATTTATGCCTGGTTTACAAAGCATCATCTGATCCCACTGTGATGGATCTGTCATACAACCACAAATTAACAGCAACAGAACTACCTGAAATGGGGACTTAAACCCCATATATAACTACGACATGTTGGAGGGACAGGTATGTGTTTCTGCGACTATGCCTCCTGTGGAATAGGCTTCCCATCCGTGTGATCTCCCCTAACCAAATTCAAGTATAACTTACACCAATGGATGGTGACTTGAAAATTTACCCCTGGTCTGGCATTTATGCCTCTTATGGACAGATGCAACCTGTAAACGCTTGACTACTTGATGCCAAGCCTATAACCAACCTTTAGAATTACTCTGATGTACTAAATCATGTCAAATACATTTGCGAAAGCATGGCCAGGCTTAAAAAGGCCTCTGGGGTCATTAGGCTAATAATCACCTATGAACATATGGACTTAGAAGAGATGAATCCAAGGAAAGGGGATGGGAGAACCACACCATATACTGAAGGGAATTAATGGATGATACCTTAGCCAAGAGTAAATTATCTGCAGTAGATAAGGATATGTTAGAAGAATATATGATTCAAGAGTAGGTGTAAAGTCATGTTAATATGGAAAGAGCTGAGACTGAGGTAATAATCTGAGTAACAAACGTGTTATTAGAAAGCAAAATGTATTCAGATTTGTTGGGACAGAAAACAAAAATCAAGAATTATATTATTAGATAGTGCCTGTTTAATCAAACAAATGGGACTTGTTATATAACTTATTTAATTACATGTTCATTTTTAAAAATATGTCTTGCATTTACTACAACAACTTTTAATATCATTTGCAATTTCATTCAATTTAGATGAGTATTGCAATGAACAGAGAGACAAGGAACACATTACCGACGTCAGCACTTCAATATCAATGGCAGTGTAAATGATGCAGCTATTAAAAACTGTCTGGGCATGACAGGCGATATTTATTTATTTATTTATTTGTTTGTTGACTGGGTTGGTCCATTCATTGGAGACCTGGGGAGGAAACCACCACAGTTAGTGCAAACATATAATAGTTACATAATACAAACATATAATAGTTGCAATAATACATACAGTATATTTAAAAGTGAGTTGCTCTATACAAAAGCAGGTTAACATGAATGGTAATTAGTTTATAAAAGTCAGGATGAATTATGGTACAGCACACAGTATAGAAAAGATTAAAAAACATTAAATTTACAGGGCAAAGTATAGTGTTTATTGTGCAGTAAGAGGAGATGGGTAAGTATGAGTTTCCAAGTTTAGTCATTCTACTGTTTAAGGCTATACATCAGTACAAATTCATGCAGCAGAGTGGGAAGAAGGGGCGGTAGAAAGAAATTATTTTATAAGAGTGAGGTAGTGGCAGAGAGTTAAGGAGTAAGACTTGCAGAGTTGAACAGGAGAGATAGAAGGAAGGGTTCTCTACAGTAGAGTGATAGGTGGGATAGGGTTGATAGAGAGAGATGGTTCAATCAGGGGGGAAGAGAGCACTGACAATATTTATTTTTCCTTAAGTCATTTTTTACTGCATTTCTGAATTGGTGTTTGACTCTGATGTTTCAGATATCAAGGGTAGTTTGTTCCATTTTCAGCTGGGTAGCAGCTATAAAGTTTTTTTCCTATATTGAGTGTGGGTTTGTGAATGGATAAAAGATGTGGGTCAGAGCTGCTGAGTGTTCCTGCTGGGCTATACGAGGAGATGATGGATACAAGTCTGGGGCAGAAAATGGGCTGGTACAGAATAGAATGAATTATGTTAACCTGAGGGAGGAGTAGGTTAAGGGGAAATTCAAACCATTTCAGTTTTTTGAGTGCTAAGCAGTGATGAGAGGACTAAGGTAGTTTGGTGGCAAATTTAGCTACTTTGTTATAAGTTGATTCTAGTTTAGAAATAAGTGAGATCTGTAAATTGGTGAGTATTTGAGAGCCATAGAGAGGGGTTGGTAGTAGGTAGGCATGTGAAGGAGCAATTTTCGCAGTGGTAGAGAGAACATTTTTGTTTCTATACAGGAGACCCAAGTTTCTGATGGGTTTTCTTTATGTTACTCAGAACATGCAGGTCACATTTTAGCTGGTCATCAATGATGACCCTAGGATTTTGGTGTGGTTTTCCACAGAAATGGGTGTATTATTGTGGGAGGTGATGGAAAAAGATGGTTTCAGGTGGGCCATTGTTTTTGTTAAAAAGAGTAGGAGTTTGGTCGTCTTTGGATTTAAGATAAGATGGTTTTAGTTGAGCCAGTTTTCAATAGACAAGAAGGAATCCTGTGTTATGGAGTGGAACTCAGGAAGGCTATCAGCTATGGAGATGACCATGGAGTCTTCTGCATACTGCACTAGTGATGAGTGTGGGGTAGAGGCCAATAATTGATTAATGAAATTGTTAAATAGCAGTGGTCCTAGAAATGAACCTTCGGGTACTCCCATGTGTATAGGGAATTCAGGGGAGGTTTCTGAGCTCCATTTGACAGATTGGAAATGACTGCTGAGGTAACTGGTGAACCAGGAGATTGTGGAGGTGGAAAGGTTTAATTGTGAGAGTTTGGTTAAGAGGAGTGGGTGGGGGTCAGTGTCAAATGCCTTTGAGAGGTCAAGAAAGAGACAGGAGACTAGTTTATTCTGGTCTCTAGCTGGAGAGATGGTGTTTATGAAGGAGATGAGAGCAGTAGTGGTACTTTGACCAGGGTGGAAGCCATGTTGGGTAGGGGTGATTAGGTTCTCTTGTGTAAGGTATTGTAGGATTTGATTGTGTACACATTTTTCCAAGATCCTAGAGAGCAGTGATAGAATTGCTATGAATCTATAGTTGGACAATTGAGTAGGGTTACCGCCTTTATAGATGGGAAGAGTTTAGAACGTTTTCCCTATGGCTGGGACGACTGTTTAGGTAATAGATCAGTTGATGAGAATAGATATAGGTAGGGCTAGGGAATTGGCAGCTAGCTGGAGAAAGAGTAGAGGGAGACCATCTATGGAGGGAGAGCAAGGTTTGAGCTTAAGGATCAGAGATTTGATGTATCTGGTGGATACGGATTTTAAGCAGAAAGAAGTGGAGTTGTTAGCGGGACTAGGAGGAATGGTGGGTGGGGTTGCTCTGGAGTTAGGGTGGTTAAGAAGTTTGCTAATAGAGTTAATGAAGTAGGAGTTAAAGTTAGTAGTGGTTTGGAGGGGAGTGATTGAAGGACTTGGGTGGAGAGTGGATGGGCTACCTGGATGGAGGATTTGATTAATTGTATGCCAGAAATTTTTTGGGTTATGTAGGTGTGTTTTGGGGGGATTATAGTAGTAGTTCCACTTGTCATTAGCTATTGCTTCCTTAGCAAGGTAACAAAGTTGTCTGTATTGTTGGAGGTGAGAGGGCCATTTAGTTTTGGTCCAGAGTTTCCAGTTTTTGTCCCCCTGGTTCACTAGGGAGCAGGTGGTGGGAGTTAGCCAAGCGGATATGGCAGATTTTATTCTATCATTGCGCATGAGAGCATGGGAGTTGAGTATGTTAAGGAATATGTTATTAAATTCTGTGACAGCATCGTCAAGGGGTAATTGGCTGAGAAAGTTCCAGTTGATAGCAGAGAGTTGACTGTTTAGTTCATTACGGTCAAAGTCTTTTTGTTTGTGGCATGCTTTGATTGTGTGGGTTTGAGTATGTGTCAATTAAAATGGAGGACTTTGGTCGGGGATTGGTCATTAAGGGTGTCAGGTAGGGTTTCGGGGAAGTGATATTTTTGGGAATGTGATACTAGGATCCAGTCTAGTATAGCAAAGTGGATAGTGGATTTAGTGGTATAGGTAGGAGTAGTTACTAATTGGGTGAAACAATGTAAGTTGATGGAGGTGGAGGGGGATGTGGTGCTGAGTGTAGACCAGTTGATGTTGACATCTCCCATGATTATAGTCCCATTGTGGAGTTCAGTGGATAGAGAGGAAAGAATACTTTCCAATGATGTAATATTGTTCCCAGGCAAGATATATATAGCAGCACTGTTAAGTGAAGTGTGGAGATTAAGTTTACAGCTGGCAAAAAGAAGTTCTGTAGGAGAGTGGGATATTAGAAGGGTTAGCATGAGGTTTTCAATTTACATGATAGCAACACCACCTCCTATTTTCTTGATGGATGTTATGAGTTTCAGTCAAATGGCTTTTCAGTGTTTTGAACTTTCGGTGTTATGGTCTCAGTCAAATGAATTTCTATCAAATGAACTTTCTATCATATGAAGTAGACCCATATATATATATATATATATATATATATATATATATATATATATATATATATATATATATATATATATATATATATATATATATATATATATATATATATATATATTATATATATATATATATATATATATATATATATATATATGTATATATATATATATGTATATATATATATATATATATATATATATATATATATATATATATATATATATCTATAGGGTTTATATTAGATGAACGACTGTTCCGATGTTCGCATCATAGATGGTCAACATCATATAATCGAACGTCGGAAAGGTCGAAGGTGAAAGTCAACGTCTTTTCACGCACAGAATGGGAAATTTTCCCTTTCTGCACTGAAGTGCATTCTCAGAGTTGGTATATATAAGTAGGGGCAGTTTGGGGGTGCAGGGGGGCTTGCCCCCTGCTCAGAGAGGTAAGGTAATTTTTTTGTATTTTATTATATATTCAATGTTTCAAACTTCGCTCATATGAGTTCGCTCATGTGAGGTTTGAAGTTTTGAAACTTCGATTATATAATATAGACCCTATATATACATACGCACATGTAGTGTGTGTGTGTGTGTGTGTGTGTGTGTGTGTGTGTGTGTGCGTGTGTGTGTGTGTGTGTGTGTGTGTGTGTGTGTGTGTTTCATTATTGTGACTTCAATCATCCTGAGAATCACACCAAACCTACGAGGCTAAATCTAGACAGTTCTGAGGTGTTTTTCACACAAAAACACACACACACACACACACACACACACACACACACACACACACACACACACACACACACACACACACACACACACACACACACACACACACACACACACACACACACTCACATCCACAGACTGTACAGATTGTTGCCTCATATTTTGTACTGTTCCTTATAAAATGTGTGGTTTTCTAACAAATCACTGGGAATATCTGAGCATTGCAGTCACTGAATAATGACATACATTTGAGTTTCAGACTTCATATCCTCCTTCAGAAAATGCATGGTAACACAAATCCTATTATTCTAGCAACTCTCTAAGTTTAAAAGAGCTATATTTAAAATTTGCCTCTATTTTTCTACCCCATTATGTCAGGCTTTGTCCAGATTTCTTTCACTTAGAGGTTGAATGGTATGCACACACACCCCTACTGTAACACAGCAATGCATGCATACCTACTCTCTTTCACACAGCTACATACGCACACACCTACTCTCTTTTACACAGCAATACACACCCCTGCTCTCTCTCACACAGCAATACACCCACACACACACACACACACACACACACACACACACACACACACACACACACACACACACACACCTCTCAACTGTACAGATTTTCACAGAATGTACACATTTTTGACTCATATTTTTGGACTGTTCATAAAATGAGTGGTTTTCTGGCAAATCACTTGGAAGATCTGAGGATTGCAGTCACTAAATAATGACATACATTTGTGTTTTAGACTTCATATCCTTCAGAAAATGCATGTTAACACAATGCTATTATTGTAGCAACTCTCTAGGTTTATAAGAGCAAGATTTAAAATTTGCCCTATTTTTGTCCCCCCATTATGTCAGGCATTATTCAGATTTCTTGCACTTAAGAGTTGAGTGGTATGCACACCCCCCAATCTCTCACACAGCAACACACACAAACATGCCTTTGTTCTCATACAGCAACACACACACACACACACACACACACACACACACACACACACACACACACACACACACACACACACACACACACACACACACACACACACACCTCAACTGTACAGGTTTTCGCAGAATGTACAGACATTTGACGGCATATTTTTGGAGTGTTCTTCATAAAACGTGTGGTTTTCTGGCAAATCACTGGGAAGATCTGAGAACTGCAGTAACTAAATAATGACAAACATTTGGATTTTAGACTTCATATCCTTCAGAAAATCCACGTTAACACAAATGCTATTATTCTAGCAACTCTCTAGGTTTATAAGAGCAATATTTAAAATCTGCCCCTATTTTTGCCACCCCCATTATGTCAGGCATTGTTTGGATTTCTTGCACTTAAGAGGTTGAGTGGTATGCACACACACCCCTAATATCTCACACAGCAATACACACAAACACACCATCTCTCTCATACAGCAAGAAACACACACACACACACACACACACACACACACACACACACGCACACGCACACGCACACACACACACACACACACACACACACACACACACACACACACACACACACACACACACACACACACACACTCACACCTTATTGGACCAGCTAGTTTGAATTCCGTGTGCAAGTGTAGAATGTTTTTACATCCACATTGGTTCATAGGTTCATAGGTTGGTACTAAGCTATCTGCCCTAGGGCCTATACAAGCTTCCCCATAGATTAGAAATATAGAGAGTTGACAGACTAAAAGGTTTTGCATTATTATGGATTCTGTGAAGGGTATGAAGCCTGAAATTCAAATGTCTTATCATTATCAAAGGTTACCAGTCCTCAATGATTTGCCAGAAAAACACAAATTTTATGAAGAACAAACTAAAAATAAGAGGCAAAAATATGGACATTCTGCAAAGTTCTGAATAGTTGAGGGGATTGCCTAGTTGTCTTGCTCTGAAATGCTAAATAAAGACACTGAACAGCAGCATTCAAAGAGAACAACAACTTAAATAGCACACAAAATGGCAGCATAGCATACAGGCAGTTAACAGCTTCATGTCACATCTCCAGCTGTACAGCTTAATGACTCAGGACTATATAACCACAGACAAAGATCTGCTTGGCAAAGCTGTACACAATTATTATCATCACATTTTGCAAAAAGATACAGGGGTAACATTTCAGACCATGGCTGCTATACAGGAATAGTCACTTTTCTAGTGAAAAAGCTGTTAAAGGACTATAAAGCTGTAGACTAAACTACAAGGATAATGACATAGAAAAAATGTCTTTCAGAACATGTCATGACTACAATTATAAAACATGACAGATTAAAATGGCGGGGGACTGAAGATCATTATATTTAAGAAAAAATGAAAGATGGATTCATTATTTCTGGTGTTCCTGGTTCAGTGCTGGAAATTTCTGAAAAAAACAAGTAAACCTATACACTCTGATTGCAGACTTTGTGGGATACAAGGCTTAGATGTCTATATTAGGTATACATTTAAACCTTTAAAAGGGCTTTACTAAGAATATAAAAGTTATTGTACCTATGACCAAAACAGTTGCCCATAGAATCAATAGCACAAAATTGTTCATGAATAATATATTATGTATGAAAACCATGCTGTTGATCACATTTGTCTGTTCCATTTTCATTGGAAGATTTCAAAGCAGAATTATTAATACGATGCTTAGACTCAGCTTATGAAAAGTAGTGTACTGCTATGCTAGCATGAGCCACTAAAATGATTAGATTCCACAGTTTTGGGGAAATACCTTTTTTGGATATCTTATTTTAAGAATATATTTAAAAATGAAACATAAAACCAAATCATATAAATCAGGAGCTGATAAAATTCAATCATATAAAGGCATCCCATTATATATGTATAATTATTGAAGAGCCATACAGTTATGTCAATACAATATATATATATATATATATATATATATATATATATATATATATAGATATATATACAGTTATGTCAATACAATATATATATATATATATATATATATATATATATATATATATATATAGATAGATAGATAGATAGATATAGATATATATGAACATATTAAAGATGGTCTGAGGCACAACAATTAGGACTATTCTAATAAAAGAAAAGGGGAAAAACATTTAGTAAGCATAAATTGTTGCAGCAGCTGGAGGGATTATCTTAGATTTTATTTGGGCATCCAAGTATAAATATATCTGATGATATATGAGATCAGCACCTGAATCTGATTCCATTCTGGCCAGAAAAAAGCAACATCTCACCCAGTGGGGACCGTCTAGATATACAGTATATTGCACCACTTTGCCTTGCAGCACACTATCTGGACCTCTGTGTTATGAATTTGCTACAGTATTTCATGAATTTGAAGAGAGTCATAGTGTTTCTAGTGATAAGTGATAGTTTCTTTGCCACCAGTGTCACGAAATGCAATATATGAGAACTGCTTATTTCATAGCCATAAGCATATAATATTAGGTCTACCTTACTGAGAAGTTTCAAATGCAAGATCTTTTCCACTTTTTCCCAGAAGGTTTTCCAAAATATCTGAATTTTTGGACATAATGTATATACATGATGCAGTGATCTCCTTATATCGACTTCTCCAAAAAGTTGGTTCCAACTAGCGATACATTTTAGCTTATAAGTCAGGAGTTAAAACACTCTGTGAAAGCCTTCCAGGCATATAATTACTATTTAGGTGCTGAAATAATATTTTATTTATTTATTTATTTGACATTTGTTAACCAGGTTAATCTGACTGGGTAGAGACCCTTTTTTAGCGGAGACCCGAGGAGAAAAGCTCCTACATTAAAAACAGTAAAATACATTGCCAATACTTTCAGGAGAAACTATTTCTAAAAAGAACTAAAATAAAATGACAAACAGTGTAAATTTTTTTGGAAAGAACTAACATAAAATGAAAAACATTCCATTCCTGGAAGTACTGCAATACTAGGTCGATGTATGGAGTGGATAGAGCAAGCCCCTATTCCATCTCCCTGTTCCAAAAATAAATTTAATATATGGTCTCCAGATAAGAGACATATCATATATTAAACTGATAAGAACAGATACTACACTTGATCTTAGCCAAAAGGCTGAGATGCAATTTGAAAAGGTCGAGAAGTGATTTTTTTTAAGGAGCGGCAAAAATAATATGAAAACTAGAAAGTGCAAAGTACAAGTTTGCTGAAAGCAAATCAAGCAGAAAACTGCATAATGAGGATGTGTATAAATGCAAGGAGGATATTAGTGTGCAGACAGTATAAGCAAGGATAGGACGATAGCTATAGTGAGAGAGTGAGTGTAGAGTAAAAACAGAAGATAATCTAAGGTAAGAAGAAGGTGAAAAAGCAATGTAGGTAGGAAATAAGTGAAAGACTATGGTAATAGAAGCTAAGGGGACAACAGTCCAATCAGTAGAGTTTATTCAATTTATAGAAGATGGGCGGCCACTGTGGGGCAGCAGTTAGTGTTGCCACCTCACAGCAAGAGGTTCTCTGGTTCGATGCTGGGGTGCCTTTCTGTGCGGAGTCTGCATGTCCTCCCTGTGGTCACGTGGGTTTCCTCTAGGTGCTCCAGTTTCCTCCCCCATCCCAAAGACATGCTTTAGGTGGATTGGACACTCTAAATTGGCCCTAGGTGTGAGTGCGTGTGTGTGCCTACTGTGGAAGGTTGGGCGCTGGGCTGGCAACTCAACACTGTAAAAACTCCACTGCTAATCATGAGTGGACAGGTGATTCACTGTGGTTCATAGGTAAGTACTAGGCTATCTGCCCAAGGGCATTTATAAGCCTAGCTAGAATGTGTTGGCTTTCGCCACACCCTTAAATCAGTTCCCTGTGCCACTGTCCAGCAGAGCCACTGCAGTGATCTCCAGGATAAATTTTCTGTTTCCCATTCACCCGTCAAGGTTTCTCTTGAAGAGTGTTAGTGAGGGGCTCTGCCTGATGTATATTGGAATCCTGTTCTAAAGCATAGGGAGTCTCTGGGACAGGAATCGATCCCTCCAGCATGTCCTATTTATCATTGTGGTGAGGTTTATATCTCTAGAGCGTGTGGCTCTCCAGGATTTGTTTTTTTTTTAGGTGGAGCATGTTCATTAATTCTGGGTTGGACATGGTCTTGTATGTCAGGCAGAGATCACCTCTGAGTAAGCAATATGCAACCGAGTACATCTGGAGTTTCTTGAGTCGGGCTGCATAGGGCATCTGTTTGAGGCCAGTAATCCTCTTGGTGAGGTACTTTTTTGGTCTTTCCAGCTGTTGCAGGTGTCTTGTAAGGTACATCCCAAATGGGGTGTTGTATTCTATGATGGGTCTAATGAGTGATGAGTAGAGAGGCACAATAACCTCTTTTGTTCTAGATGCAAACCCTTTTGTGATTAGGTGGGCCACATAGAAGGATTTTCTAACCACCTTGGCAATATGTTTATTAAAAGAGAGATTACTATCTACTTGGGTCCCCAGATCCCTTATTACATTTTCTGTATTTAGGGGACTACCACCAATGTGGTAGTTTGTGGGTACTTTATTTTTTCCAAAGGGGATGACTATGCACTTTTTGGCATTTAGCTTGAGGCCATGATTTTGGCACCAGGTATCCATCTCAGTGAGACCCCTCTGGAGAGTGTCTGTATCAGCTGGAGAATCAATTATGGCCCCTAGTTTGCAGTTGTCTGCGAACTTGGTCAGCCATAGTCCTCCTGTGCTTGCCTGTACCTCTGAGAAGTATATACCGAACAGGAGGGTTCCTAGGACTGAGCCCTGGGGGATGCCACTTGTAACTGGTTTAGAGTTGGACATAGAGCCTGCAACTCTCACCATGTGGGGTCTATCCATGAGTCAGTTGGCAACCCAACTCGTGACATAGGGGTTTATGTTCAAGCTGGTGAGCTTGTCTATAATACTAGAATGGGGAATGGTGTCAAAAGCCTTTGTGCAGTCTAAGTAGGCTGTGTGGACTTCCTTTCCTTCATCTAATGCCTTGGTAACTGTCTCAAAGAAGTCCAGCAGGTTTAGGAGGCATGATCTGCCCTTAACAAAGCCAAACTGGGTAGGTTCCAAGGTTTGGAGGTTCCCAATGTCTCTGTTAATGAGTTCCATGATGATGCGCTCCATAGCCTTGCAGACCAGGCTAGTCAGGCTTATTGGGCAATAGTTCCTGGGGTCCGTTGTGGCTCCACCTTTGTGGAGTGGGATAACTGTTGCTGTGCACCACTCTGTGAGTACATAGCTTGTAGAGAGACTGAGTTTGAACAGTGTGTTTAGGTGAGGGGTTAGTTCATTTTGGAGCTCTTGTAAGACAGAGTCTGGGACACCATCCGGTCCCAGTGAAGCTGTGATTTTGGCTTTGGATAGGGCTGTTTTAACCTGTGTGTCAGTGATTGATGGGGCCCTACATTCTTCTGGTATGGTTATGGGCCCTTTAGGGGGTGAGAGGGCGGTGAAGTTTGCACTAAACCTGTCTGCCAGAATGTTGGCAATATCAGTCAGCTCAGTGTATTTTGTGCCATTCTGCACTAACTCAGAGCAGATCTGAGAGTTTCCACTTAGGTTCTTGACAACGCTTTGTGGTTATCTTTGGAGTCATTGGCAATTTTTCTTTCAAAACTAGCCTTGGATGATTTAATGAGGGATCGTAGTTTCTTGCTGATACTGATCAGGGATGTCTTTCCTCCTTGGGATTTTACTATTTTCTGTACTAGTTTCCTTCTTCTGTTGTATAGCTTGCTTATGGCAGGGGTCCACCATACTGGTTTCCTTTTCTTGGAGGAGTGAGTCTTGGTTTTACTTTGGATAGCATGATCCAAGCATTCCTGCAGATGCTCATAGAGTGCCTTTGTAAAGGTTTCAGCAGCTTGGACAGCATTGTCCTTCAGCATGGGGGCTGTGAACCTTTCCACCTCGGTCTAAAGTAACGTGAAGTTTGCTTTTGAAAAGTTTTTCAGGCTGGATTCCTTGATTGGGGGTGGGGGTGGAATGTAGATATCCAGAGTGATTAGTCTATTCTCTGATCTAACCAGCGAGGGGTTGACCTCCGGTGTGGAACACCGGTCGCCCATGTTGGTGATGACCAGGTCCAATATGTTGTTCCCTCTGTTGGGGGCAATGACCAGTGATCCAGGGCATTCGGGTTTATAAATTCTAGGAAGCGTTAGGCAAGGGAGTTAGTACTTGAGTAGTTCTCCCAGTTTATGTTTGGGTAATTGAAATCACCCAGTATTAAAGTGTTTGGTAGGACATTCATATTTCCTAGTGTCTCCAGAAATGCGGAATGGGAGTCCTGGGTCATGGTGGGTGATCTATAGCAAGCTACAATTTGGATTGCAGTTTTGCCCATTGTTAGTTGCACATGGATGATCTCTGATGCATTGTGTTGTGCCACTAACCTGGAGGTGTGGGTATTCTTGATGAATATGGATACACCCCTGCCTTTTGTGTTTCAGTCCTGGTTCTGTGGCCAAAAGGTATGGTATGAATTATAGCCTAGTAGTGCTGGGGTGCCCTCAGGAGCCTTAATCCAGGTTTATGTTACTGCACAGATGGCCATGCTTTCCATACTGAGGAGTGCCTCAAGTGTGTGCATTTTGAGGTTTGACTTCTGGTGTTGAGTAGCATTACCCTCAGTTTTTGGTTACTTGTGCTATTTATGGTGGTGGGTTTGTCTTTTGAGCCTTGCTTTAAAAAGGCACTATGGGGGCAGCAAGTGCCTTGGCCAGTATTCAAAAGCCTAACTGTGACATGTGCAAGCCATCTCTTGCAAAGCAATGTGCCTTGTCGAGCATATCATCCCAGGCAGACAGATGCTGGATCCCCTTTGAATGACACCAGAAACTTAGCCAATTGTTGAAATTGATCATTTTTTCTTGATACTGTGGCATCATTCTTGGTGAGGGCAGGATGCTACTCAGGATCAGGGTCATACCAGCCTGGGCTACATGATCAGAGAGCTCTTCCATGTCTTTTTCCATGTAGTCCAGGGAGGTACATCTGAGGTCATTCACACCAACATGGACAATGCCAGAGTCGTATTTGTACTTGTTCTGGAGTGACGTGAGTGCTTGTGTTATGTGGTGAATCCTGGTACCCAACAAGCAGCTAACTGTAACCTTCTCCTTGTCCAGCCTAGTTAGTGGGACATTAGTGTGCCTGACTATAGAGTGATCTATTACTAGTGTGTCGGGTATGTTATTTTGCCTTTAGGGCTGTGATTGCGTGGCACACTGATTATGTGAATTATGTGTTTCATGGTTGGTGATGGGGTGTGGAGGTTGCTTGGATGTCTGCTTTGGAGGTCTCTGTTGCTTTTGCAAATTTTTATTTAGAGCCTCCGAGTATGTTTTCATGTATTCATGTGTGTTATTTGCCGGTGTTGGTTTACTAGGTCTATGTGAGACTGGTGGTGTGTTACAAGTATTACCCTTCTCCTCTTGTCTGTCAGTTTCAGTCTTGGGTTGAGAGAGCTTTGCCTCCAGTTTGGCTGTATATTATATATTAGTGTTTGATGGTAGGAGGAGAGGTTTGTCTGTGTTCATGAGGCAGTTGTAACGTTGCCTCAAAATGCCCAGATTCACCAGTTGGACTGGAGAGTACACTGGAAACTGCCCTTTGGACATGCCTGAATAGGTAGAGTAAGCTGTTTTTCTGATTGGCTGGTGGGGACGAATAGAGAGCTTTGCCCTTCTGGACAGTATAGAGGGGGTCTAGTGCTAGGGTTAATTAGTGCTTGCTATGAGTTTTAAGCAAGTGCGTGACTGTGAAATGAATAGTTTGAGTGCTAAAGTTGAAGCTTTGTCTAGTTTCAAAGGAAAAAATTGAAGAGTAGACTTCGTGGAGCCAAGAATAGTTTAACTCTAGCTTACCAGCACTGCCCGGTTCGCAAAACTGTGCAAATGCATTTTTTATAGCAGGGAAGTGAAACAGATAAAAATTAGCCCAAAATGGCCGATAAGCTACTAACGTCTGGGCTGAAACTACTCATCTAGGGACAGATAGGTTGCTCAAAGCTCCCCTCTCTCACAGGTGAACAGAGAAACTTCCTTCTATCCAAGTAAGGTATGGACAACACAGAAACTTGTAACACAGCCCTGGATTCAGCAATAACCTGAAAACTGGACTATACTAGTTCAGAAGGGTGTGAAAAAGTATATGTTTTTGTTTTTTTGTTTATTTTCAGAAAATAGAGCAGATACAATCAAAGTTAGCCCAAAATGGCCAATAAACTACTAACGTCTGGGCTGAAACCACTCCTCCAGGGAAAGATAGGCTGCTTAAAGCTCCCCTCTCTCACAGGTGAATAGAGAAGCTTCCTTCAATCCAAGTAAGGTATGGGCAACACAGAATCTTGTAACACAGCCCTGGATTCAGCAATAACCTGAAAACTGGACTATACTAGTTCAGAAAGGCGGGAAACAAGTATATATATATATATATATATATATATATATATATATATATATATATTTTTTTTTTTTTTTTTTTCAGAAAATAGAGCAGATACAATCAAAACAGCACTTTAAATGCACAGAAAAGGCTATTGCACTTTAGTGTGTAGCCTACAACAGTTAAACAGATTATTTAAACACAAAAATGACTTAATTCAAGTGCAGGCAACACATAAGTACAATATGTAGCAAGAACAAACTTTTTAAATCACAGATTTGCTACAAAAACTGGCGTTTTAGGCAGAATTAGTTAAGACAGCAAGAAAAGCAGAAAAATGATACCTAATAACTCCAAAGTCTCTCTTTTGTCTCTCTGCTGCTGTGGACTCTGCAGAACACCTGGAAAGCACTTGCTAAGCAGAATACAAGTGCAAAATCTGCACAAATGCGGTTTTTATAGCAGGAAAGTGAAAGAGATAGAAATTAGCACAAAATGGCCAATAAACTACTAACTGCTGGGCTAAAACCACTCCTCCACGGACAGATAGGCTGCTCAAAGCTCCCCTCTCTCAGAGGTGAACAGAGAAACTTCCTTCTATCCAAGTAAGGTATGGGCAACACAGAGACTTGTAACACAGCCCTGGACTCAGCAATAACCTGAAAACTGGACTATACTAGTTCAGAAAGGCGGGAAACAAGTATATGTTTTTGGTTTTTTTTTCAGAAAATAGAGCAGATACAATCAAAATTAGCCCAACATGGCCGATAAACTACTAACTTCTGGGCTGTAACCACTACTCCAGGGACAGATAGGCTGCTCAATACTCCCATCTCACAGGTGAACAGAGAAACTTCCTTCTATCCAAGTAAGGTTTGGGCAGCACAGCCTTGGATTCAGCAATAACCTGAAAACTGGACTATACTAGTTCAGTAAGGCAGTTTAAATGCACAGAAAAGGCTATTGCACTTTAGTGTGTAGCCTACAACAGTTAAACAGATTATTTAAACACAAAAATGACTTAATTCAAGTGCAGGCAGCAAATAAGTACAATATGTAGCAATAACAAACTTTTTAAATCACAGATTCGCTAAAAAAACTGGTGTTTTAGCAGAATTAGTTAAGACAGCAAGAAACAGAAAAATGATACCTAATAACTCCAAAGTCTCTCTTTTGTCTCTCTGCTGCTGTAGACTCTGCAGAACACCTAGAAGGCACTTGCTAAGCAGAATACAAGTGCAAAATCTGCACAAATGCGGTTTTTATAGCAGGAAAGTGAAAGAGATAGAAATTAGCACAAAATGGCCAATAAACTACTAACTTTTGGGCTAAAACCACTCCTGCAGGGACAGATAGGCTGCTTAAAGCTCCCCTCTCTCACAGGTGAACAGAGAAACTTCCTTATATCCAAGTAAGGTATGGACAACACAGAAACTTGTAACATAGCCCTGGATTCAGCAATAACCTGAAAACTGGACTATACTAGTTCAGAAAGGCGGGAAACAAGTGTATGTTTTTGGGGTTTTTTTTCAGAAAATAGAGCAGATACAATCAAAATTAGCCCAAAATGGCCAATAAACTACTAACTTCTGGGCTGAAACCATTCCTCCAGGGACAGATAGGCTGCTCAATACTCCCATCTCACAGGTGAACAGAGAAACTTCCTTCTATCCAAGTAAGGTTTGGGTAACACAGCCTTGGATTCAGCAATAACCTGAAAACTGGACTATACTAGTTCAGTAAGGCGGGAAACAAGTATATATATATTTTTTTACCTTTTTTTTTCAGAAAATAGAGCAGATACAATCAAAACAACACTTTAAATGCACAGAAAAGGCTATCACACTTTAGTGTGTAGCCTACAACAGTTAAACAGATTATTTAAATGCAAAAATGACTTAATTCAAGTGTGGGCAACAAATAAGTACAATATGTAGCAATAACAAACTTTTGAAATCACAGAAACACTAAAAAAACTGGTATTTTAGATGGAATTAGTTAAGACAGCAAGTCTCTCTTTTGTCTCTCTGCTGCTGTAGACTCTGCAGAACACCTGGAAGGCACTTGCTGAGTGGAATACAAGTGCAAAAACTGTGAAAATGTGTTTTTTATAGCAGGGAAGTGAAAGAGATAGAAATTAGCCCAAAATGGTCAATAAACTACTAACTTCTGGGCTGAAACCACTCCTCCAGGGACAGATAGGCTGCTCAAAGCTCCCCTCTCTCACAGGTGAACAATGAAACTTCCTTCTATCCAAGTAAGGTATGGGCAACACAGAAACTTGTAACACAGCCCTGGATTCAGCAATAACCTGAAAACTGGACTATACTAGTTCAGAAGGGTGGGAAAAAGTATATATTTTTTTTGTTTGTTTCTTTTCAGAAAATAGAGCAGAAACAATCAAAGTTAGCCCAAAATGCCCAATAAACTACTAACGTCTGGGCTGAAATCACTCCTCCAAAGACAGATAGGCTGCTCAAAGCTCCCCTCTCTCACAGGTGAACAGAGAAGCTTCCTTCTATGCAAGTAAGGTATGGGCAACACAGAATCTTTTTTACACAGCCCTGGATTCAGCAATAACCTGAAAACTAGACTATACTAGTTCAGAAAGGCGGGAAACAAGTATATATATATGTATATATATATATATATATATATATATATATATATATATATATATACATATACATATATATATATATATATATATATATATATATATATATATATATATATATATATATATATATATTTTTATATATATATATATATATATATATATATTTATATATTTATATATATATATATATATATATATATATATATATTTTTTTCAGAAAATAGAGCAGATACAATCAAAACACTTTAAATGCACAGAAAAGGCTATTGCACTTTAGTGTGTAGCCTACAACAGTTAAACAGATTATTTAAACACAAAAATTACTTATTTCAAGTGCAGGCAGCAAATAAGTACAATATGTAGCAATAACAAACTTTTTAAATCACAGATTCGCTAAAAAAACTGGCGTTTTAGGCAGAATTAGTTAAGACAGCAAGAAAAGCAGAAAAATTATACCTAATAACTCCAAAGTCTCTCTTTGGTCTCTCTGCTGCTGTAGACTCTGCAGAACACCTGGAAGGCACTTGCTAAGCAGAATACAAGTACAAAAACTGCACAAATGTGGTTTTTATAGCAGGAAAGTGAAAGAGATAGAAATTAGCCCAAAATGGCCAATAAACTACTAACTTCTGGGCTAAAACCACTCCTCCAGGGACAGATAGGCTGCTCAAAGCTCCCCTCTCTCACAGGTGACAGAGAGACTTCCTTCTATCCAAGTAAGGTATGGGCAACACAGAAACTTGTAACACAGCCCTGGATTCAGCAATAACCTGAAAACTGGACTATACTAGTTCAGAAAGGCGGGAAACAAGTGTATGTTTTTGGGGTTTTTTTTCAGAAAATAGAGCAGATACAATCAAAATTAGCTCAAAATGGCCAATAAACTACTCACTTCTGGGCTGAAACCACTCCTCCAGGGACAGATAGGCTGCTCAATACTCCCATCTCACAGGTGAACAGAGAAACTTCCTTCTATCCAAGTAAGGTTTGGACAACACAGCCTTGGATTCAGCAATAACCTGAAAACTGGACTATACTAGTTCAGTAAGGCGGGAAACAAGTATATATTTTTTTTCAACTTTTTTTTTTCAGAAAATAGAGCAGATACAATCAAAACAACACTTTAAATGCACAGAATAGGCTATCATGCTTTAGTATGTAGCCTACAACAGTTAAACAGATTATTTAAACACAAAAATGACTTAATTCAAAGTGCAGGTAGCAAATAAGTACAATATGTAGCAATAACAAACTTTTTAAATCACAGAAACACTAAAAAACTGGCATTTTAGATGGAATTAGTTAAGACAGCAAGTCTCTCTTTTGTCTCTCTGCTGCTGTAGACTCTGCAGAACACCTGGAAGACACTTGCTGAGTGGAATACAAGTGCAACAACTATGAAAATGTGTTTTTATAGCAGGGAAGTGAAAGAGATAGAAATTAGCCCAAAATGGTCAATAAACTACTAACTTCTGGGCTGAAACCACTCCTCCAGGGACAGATAGGCTGCTCAAAGCTCCCCTCTCTCACAGGTGAACAATGAAACTTCCTTCTATCCATGTAAGTTATGGGCAACACAGAAACTTGTAACACAGCTCTGGATTCAGCAGTGACCTGAAAACCGGACTATACCCATTCAGAAAGGTGGGAAACAAGTATATATATATATATTTATTTTCAGAAAATAGAGCAGATACAATCAAAACAACACTTTACCCAATTAACCAGTTAAAAAGCACAAACCTGAACCCTGTTCCAACAGTCTTCAATCAAACAAGTTCTAACTGCAGACTCCTGCCACTAGGGTACAGAGAAATCTTCTCCAAAAAAGACTGCTTGGATCAGTGTACAAGTTATACAAACAAAGCTAGATGCAGCAGGCCTGAATCTAGTCTATGCTACAACAAACAAGGCGTACCGATTTCATAAAGAAACAGTTCAAGTAAGCATGCACAATAAGCCTTTAACCAGAAATTCCCAGCTCAGAAGGGCATAATCTAGCCTCACACAAGAGAGCAGACCACAAACCTTTTTAATGTAAAATAACTGGCCTGAAGCCCAACTGCTTAACCCAGAACTAATACACTTTTAGAATAACAGACATTGAGCCTTCAATCAGCAGTTCCCAACTTAGAAGGATGTATGCTATCTGCCACAGCAGTGCAGACCACAAACCTTCTTAATGTAAAACAACTGTTTGAAGCCCAAGTGCTTAAACCAAAGGCCTTAGAATAACAGTTACAATTTAATCAGGCTACTAACAAGCAGTAATAAAGGCAGCAGAATAAATTCAATTGAGTACTTTTAAGAATAGGCAACAGCAAAATAAGGTAATAAAGTAGGAAGAAACACAAATACAGTAAAGCAGATGAAGTGGAATTTTTTTTTTTTGTAGAGGGAGGAAACAGAACAGATTAAGATACTATAGGGGAATGTCCTTCACAAGTGCTCTCTCTGTACACAGCAGAGGAGATGGGACTGGTAGGAGTAGCTGAAATCAAAATATGATCTCACTGTACTCAGCTGAGTGAGCAAATGAGATGGGTCCAGGAGGAGTGTGCAAAAACAGATTTACAGCAGGGGCAGGCAATTCCAAAGCCACCAAGATTAACACTGCAATAGGAAACAGGAAGGGGGTGGGGAAATAACTGCAGATAGACAGAGACACACAATGTTTACTAAATCAACTTTTAAATAAGTGCAGAGAAAAGTATACTTAAATCAGCTAGTGTCCAGTTGATATATGCAGACAAGTCCCAGTAGCCAGCAACTCTGATTAAAATGATTACTAGAAATGTAACCAACACAGATTTTAATGCAAGCAGAACCCCCAGGCTAACACTAATGCAGGAATTTCAAAGCAGTCTAACAACTTTCAATGAGCCCAGTGGCTACACTTTTTCACACTTCAGGCAGCTAACTGCAGATAGAGAGACACACAATATTTACTGAATCAAAGACACACAATATTTACTGACTCAAATCTTAAATAATTGCAGAGAAAAGTATACTTAAATCAGCTTGTGTCCAGTTGATATATGCAGACAAGTCTCAGTAGCCAGCAACTCTGATTAAATGTGGTGACCTCTAACTGGGAAAAGCCGAAAGAAAAATAGATTCAATATATAGAAGATGCAGCTTGGAAAGGGGGAGAAGCAGACAGAAATAATAGAAGACAGGAAGATAAGTCATGTTGGGTCATTGCATAACTTTCGGTAGGTACCTTTTAGTGCTGTTTTAAGGGAGTTGGAGTTACTGATACATCTGACATGTAGTGATAGTTTATTCCAGGCATTTGTGATGGAGTAGTTGTACAGTAGTTTGCCACATAATAAGGAGTTCTCATTATATAAGATAGTCGTTTCTTATGTAATACAGTTTCCTTTTCAATAGGGTACAGATGTGCCAAGATATTGCTGAGGTCACAATAAAGATGACACAGCAAATTTTATAAAGCAGAAAGCTCTCTTCTGTTATTGAGGGAAGGTATTTTAACATTTATAATAAACTGATGCAAGAGAGATGAAATACTATTTGATAGTTCTTTATTGCTAGCAATACTATGAATTAAAGTTGATAGTTCGCATTAACCTGAGGATGACTAAATTCAAATGAAAAAAAATGTTTTAAAGGTTATGCCTTCAAATATATGTGACATAAATATAAACCTTTACTCATCCATTGCTTTAACAGGCGATATTGTTGTGTGGGTACAAACTCTGAGGGGGTACCTATTGGTGAAAGAAACAAAGCCAACATTCGTCTCAGGTCTATACACTTAAATTGTGAGATCTGCAAATGAAAGAAAATGTTGATGTATTGGGAGGTGCCAATCTTTTTTAATTTTTTAAAAATAACTCAAAATAAATGCTTAGAGTAATATAATTTTGTTTAATCCTGAATCACCTGTATAGGGAAAATGTGATAATATGGTTAAATCTACCAAGAAATTTATTATTCTTGTCATCCACAAGGCCTCTCCATGCTGATGACAGAGGTTAAGAACACAATGGATCACTGTAGTTTTGGTGGGTTGGAACAGGCAATCCACCATGATGCTAAGAGGCATAATATAAATGTCTTGTTACTCTGTGGGTGTATGGAGACCATAAGAAAGATAATATTTGCATATCTTATTTGAACAGAATATTACATGGAATTCTCATAGAAACTCCCTGCAAGATATGCAATTTTCTGTTATACAACCATTTTAACTAATAATCTCCAGGATTCAATAAAGCAATTTTGCTGTGCCAGAATAATGTAGCAGTTTCTGCAAGGAATATGGCCACTGAGCGATTCAGTAAACAAGGCTGGGGGAGTGCACGAGCTTGCCAGCAGTATACTGGTATGGACACCACTGAATAATGCTAATTACTTCATTTGCTGGGGAAAACCATGCAAATGAGGTGAATTAGCTATTTAGTAAGCAGGCAGCCATCCGTGCCAGAGCAGTGTCTGTTGCAGAAATGTATTTGGTTACTAACCATGTACATTTCTGCAAAAATCTAAATGGGGGCATGATAGCTCAAAGTAAAGCATGTATTATGAGTATTAGGAAAACAGTTGCAAAATTATAAAAATAAAAGTTTATTTTTTGGGGGCCAATGTCGGCCGTTTAAGCATAATGCAGCAGGGTGCAAATGAGATTGTGCATAAAATAAAAAAAAATGTGAAGACAATTTTAAGTGAAATCTGCATTTTTTCCATTATAGTAGGTGGCAATGCAGAATCAAAACAATAACAGGTAACACTGGTTGCTAAGGAGAAAGGCTGTAACAAGGCACTAAGCCAGCGAGATATGCAAATAAGCTAAAGTTATTGAATACCAAAATGGGAGACAATGTCTGCCTGCACCTAACAATGCAGGAGCTATAATGCTGCAGTGTAAGGAGGAGAAGCAGCTGACACAAAAAGGGTGTGTGTCATACTTGTTTAAGCATGTTGGAGCTCCGCAGCCTCTATTTGCACTTAGCTAAGCACAGCTAAGCAAGGGGGTGTGTCTGAGATAGTTCATGAAAGGCTGAGCATGTTCATGTCCCTGGGAAGGTCCTTTCTTCTCAAAACTGTTTACTATAGCTGCAGGAGTTTGCGAGCTGTGTCATGGGGCTTAAACACAAGGGAAACGATTAAAAAAAAAAAAAAAAAAAAAAAAAAAAACGAACCAGCAGAACTGTTTACATTTGAGCAGAGGGTGTGCGTGCCACGCCTCAGGGCTCAGAAGGGGCAGAAATGGGAAGAAAAAAAACCTGTGAAATAGCAGAATAAAGGCACTCAAGTGCTAATAATATAGTTAGCAGGTGGAATGTATTATAGTCAGCCAATTGCACAGGCAGCATCTGCAGCACAACAGTATAAACTATGCAAACACCTTTCAGTCTGTTTTTTCCCACAAACTCTGCACCATTTGTGTACACACTCGGGGGAAGTTTAACTGACAAAATGTTAGGGGCTGCTGCCACTTTGATACATCAGTATGTGCTAGAGGCTCAGGGTGGTGAGGAGGATAATGCTGACAACCACCCTAGACTGAGGAGGAGGAGGAGAAGAGTGTTCAGACCCAGGGTAACCTACGAGAGGCTACATGATCTGGAGACAGTAGAGTACTACAGGGTGGACAGGGACATACTTCAGCAACTCATTGAGCAGTGCCAACCTCACCTCAGACCTAGAGCCAACAGAGGGAACCCATCCCAATGGATACCATGGAATGTGTAGCCTTAAGACTGCTAGCTACATGTACTTTCCAAAAACCTTCTGGGGACATCATGGGGGTCTCACAGGCATCTGCATCCAGGATACTTCACAAGTTCCTGGATGCCATGCTACCACATGCCTGTGAACACATTTACTTCCCCAACACCCCTGAGGAGAGGACCAGCAATATGAACCTCCTCCACCATGTAGCAGACTACCCAGAGGTACTGTGTGCCATAGACTGCACACACATCCACATTAAAGAGCCACCCAGTGAACAGGGTAGGGTCTACGTAAACCACAAGGGGCTTTCACTCCAACTGCCAGGTCATGTGTAATGCCCAGGGCATAACCAATCTGTCTGTGGGCAGCCCTGGAAGCTATCACGACTCCCACATCTGGCATTCCTCACAGATGTACCAGAGATTTGCCATGGAGGACATCCCATATGGCCATCTGGTGGGGGATGCTGGCTATGCACTGGAGCCATGGATGATGACACCCATCAAAAATGCACACACACCCACTCAACAATGCCATAATGAGTCACATGCACAAATCAGGATCATTATACAGCATGTTTTGGGATGTTCAAGTCACGGTTCTGCTGCCTTGATATATCTGATGGAGCCCTGCAGTACTCTCAAGCCACAGATGCACACATGCTCATAACATGTGCCATGCTACACAGTATGATCCAGTATGATCCTGTGGAAACAGCTGTGGCAGGGACAGCATGGGGAAGGGCCACACAGCCCCCCCACCATTGCCAAGGTCCCCACAGGCACAGGGACTCAGAGGAGAAACCCCCTGAGCCAGCTCCTGTAGGCAGATGGAGGCATGCCCAGTATGCCCTGGCCTTGGCAAAGAGGCAACACATGTCACATACACAGTGATACAGACTTACACAGTGATAGTACAGCAGGTCTTGCAATTGCAGTAAAGCTTTCAAGGGTAAGAAGTCTAAAACTCAAATGTATGCCATTAAAATCTGACCTATGGTCTTTAGTGATATGCCTCTAGTTTCCAAACCCCCTGAGCCAGCTCCTGTAGGCAGATGGAGGCATGCCCAGTATGCCCTGGCCTTGGCAAAGAGGCAACACATGTCACATACACTGACACTGTAGGGACCCAGAGACTGACACCTCTCTCTGACTCGCACACACAGTAAAATGTATGCCACACACATCACACTACCTGTACCTTACCATGTATAGGCAGTGTACTGCGTGCATCCAACATAGGCCCGCAAGCACCATCCTCACAACTGCCACAGGCACAAGGTAAGTCAGTTTTCTTAACAGTAAATGAATGGAGCAGTATGTTCTGGTAGCATATGCATGGTATCACTGCATGCATGTAGGGGAATGGTGTGGCCTACTGGGATAGCAGCAGATGACTGACAGCTATGTGGGACACCAGGGAATGTTTGTCCAATACTGGTTTTCTCACACTATGCAGTAGTAGCCAAGGTAACAAATCCCACTGCAGTATATGTGGAGGGGCAAACTAACTAGAGGTCATAGATCACAAGCATGGCTGTCAATCTGGGGGGTCCCATACTAACCCCTCAGCCTCACCCAGCAAGTCAGTCATAGAAAACCATAAGGAAATGTCTGGCAAAGGCCCACAAATGGCAACAATGATGAAATACCCCCCCTACAGACTTACACAGTGATAGTACAGCAGGTCTTGCAATTGCAGTAAAGCTTTCAAGGGTAAGAAGTCTAAAACTCAAATGTATGCCATTACAATCTGACCTATGGTCTTTAGTGATATGCCTCTAGTTTCCAAGACAGGGCACAATACTATGCTAAATGGAACCAAAATGTAAAACAAATATCAGCACACTCTGTGTAAATGTGTACAGTTGACAGGTGTGCCCCTCCACACTGATATTACCATAGAAATGCAGTAACATGTATTTGTAGGGAAATAGCAGCAGAGCATATGTTGCTAGGGCTGTCCCAATCAACATGATAACCTGTTACATGTCCACAATATGCAGGGGTCAATGAGCTATGTATATGTGTGGTTAATACTGTCAGGATGTGGCCAGCACTTACTTCTGGCTGTTGTGTCTTAGTGGCCTAGGTACAGTACTGTGGTTGACAGGGCCATGTTCCATGAACTGCAGTGCCAACTATTCTGCATGTCAGCTACTCCTATGGTAGGAGTTGTATACACTGTCTAGATGTCAATATCTGTTATTGCAGGAAACCTGGACAAGTCATGAACAGGGGGCTACACATATGGACAGTACAAAGCTTGGAGTAACTTACACAGTTTCTAACATACCTCTCAACTGTACAGACCTATTGCAGAATGTCCAGAGGTTTGCATCATATTTGTGGTCTGTATATCATAAAATAGTGGTTGTCTGGCAATTTATTGGCAAATCACGTAAGACTAAGGCCAGAAAATAATGACAGAGTATAGTGTCAGACTTCATACCCTATAGAAAAACACATGCTAATGCAAAACCTGTTATTGAATCACCTTTCTAGGCCAGTAAGGCCAATACTTAAAAATGGTCCCTATATTTAGGCCTTTGTCCCCCAATGACTTATGGCTTTGTCCAGAT
The DNA here is from genome assembly GCF_019279795.1 of Protopterus annectens. Taxonomy (NCBI): domain Eukaryota; kingdom Metazoa; phylum Chordata; order Ceratodontiformes; family Protopteridae; genus Protopterus; species Protopterus annectens. The sequence goes on from NC_056726.1 coordinate 250,164,677, forward strand.
GTCTGGCTCTCAGAAGTTGAGAGGTATGGTGCCTAGTGGCCAGTTTATAAAAGCCTGTCACCTTTCTGTGTCAGCACTGACAACATGTCACTGGTCAACAGCATACCCCTAGAATGACACAGGTTGTAACAGAAGAGCACAAGTATGCCTCGTATATCTGTACTGCTCATCCTAACATTGCATTTGCCTTTCAACTATTTGCAAAACAAGAAAGTGTCATGTCAAAACAGCAATGGCAGACAGTGGGGAAGCAGATGTCATACCCATAAGAGCAAACAAGCAATTACCAAACCAGTCTCCCAACTGTATATGTTCGGCAGAACATTATTAACACCCTGTGCCCATGTGTGGGCCTTTGTCTGACTGTCATATTTGGGCCTGTCCAGATGTCAGTCTATGACGTTATGACAGTGAGGCCCACATGTAGCCTCATAATAACATAAAGCAACACAAACAGTCTAAGGACCACAGCAAATGGAGTGGTGCAATGATGGACAACCTGCTAAATAGGTACACTCAGAGGTGTGAAGTCCACAACCTTGTGTGTGATGTTATAGAATTTACCCCACTCACATCAAAATTGCAAAAACATAGCAGCCACTGGACAACAGAAAAACAAAGAGACACACATAAGGGGAAGGGGAACCACTGGCCAGACAAATGGAGAACATGCATACCAGAACAAATTGTGAAGTAACATAGGTGCCATGCAGTGTACAGAGTCAGTAAACTTCTCCTGCAAATACACAACACACATCCGTGTAACTGGAGGTCCACAACAAAACAAAAACCCAAACAATGGACATCTCAGAGGCAAAACACATGAGAACTCCACAAAACTACACACCACAGACCATGTAGTCTCCACACACCAGGGTCTTGCAAACACTAAGGCCTTATCACAAACCCCAAACACCTACCCTACACAGATAGGATAACACCACTGTCACTCTACCTTGTTCCCCAGAGACTCTGCTGAGGTGACCCATGTCTGGCATACAAAGCAAGCCAGACCCTGCCTTGATGGGACTGTTGCACATCTGGAACTCAAGACCCACTCCATCAACCTGTAGGCGCAGCATCAACCTGTGTTGTGATATCAGTACGGCTTGTTGGTGTGACAGATATGTGTACCACACACTCTCCCATCTGTGGAATACACTCCCTGTCAACAGCAAACCAAGTGCCTCAATACCCCTAGTGATGTGCTTCCTGTATAAGTGCATCAGAAACACAAAGTACAGTCCTGTGATTCCACCTGTGTCCCTGCTGGACAGGGGCTCTATGTGCTGACATGTTATAACATGGGCTACACTCTCATATGTGTGGGTTATAAGAGCTTCAGGGCCAATATTCTACTAACGTCATAACAACCTATCAATATATACACAACTGTCTGTCAGTGGTTCACCGCATTACTCTGTACTGCTCTGCCACTGACATACCTGGAAGTTATAATCCTATGTGGAATATACTAGACATATAATAGACATTTCTGCACAGTAGAATGCACTCTGTACCCACACCCATACCTCTCAATCTCTAACAGCAAGGCCTCTGGGCAAGGTCATAAATAAAAGTGGGACAAAGGCCCAATGATAGGCACATGTTGTAAATATTGACCTTACATACTGAGAAAGTTGGTAGAATAATGGGTTTTGCATTAGCAGGAATTGTCTGAAGGTTATGAATTCTGAAACACTAATGTCTGTCATTATTTTGTAATGTAATTCTTCAATTATATGCAACTAACTTGCCATAAAAACACAAGTTTATGTAGACTTGAAACATCTAGACAAACACTTGGACAACCGGCAAAAAACTGTACAGTTGAGAGGTATAGACACCAGGATATGACTTTTCAGTTAAGAAAAATACCACACAAGCAGGAGATCCCCAGCCAGTATATTACCAAGTTGCTGGACTGTTTACACAGCTTCATCAGTAAACTGGCTGTAGCCACACCTCTCAACTGGCCTTTTTGGGCAAGAATGTATATAGTCTGACTCATAATATTGGTCTGTGGATCATACAGCTTGTATTCCTCTTATAAAGCACTGTGATGATCTGAGAATGTATGTCACTAGGTAATGACACAATACATTCCAGTGTCAGACTTCAGATATGTCAGAAAATGTCTGCTAAAACAAACCCAGTACCTCTAGCAAAGTCCTGTTTACTTTTGAGAGGTATGGTTGTAGCACAAAAAACCCAGACTGGAGTACAACTATCTCTGGAATGGAGTCCCACTCTCACTATAGAAGGCCATACTGGGCATCCTCCTATACTTAGAAAATCACAGGCCATGTCGGAACCCACATCAGACTATATAAATGTATTGTGAATATATGTCTTTGCATACAGACAGCTATGTACACCTTAACTGCAACTACACACACTCATCAGACAGGATTACCCTCAGCTAGTTGTATGTGGCCCATGTGTGATATATCTACATCTGTTGTGTGTGATATACATATATATGGGCAAAATATAACAATACGTCAAGCATGCACACACATAGATGTGGGGAAGAGAGAGACAGACAGTGATAGAGAGAGACACACAGAGGGACACACAGAGAGTAAGTCATACATAGGGATACCCTGAATGGCATAGAGGGATGTTCTGCTGTGGGCAGTGGCATACCAATTGTAACCAGTCATATGTTCCAGCATGCAGGTGAGCTCCATTGTGTAATAGTACTGAGGTGGGGGTTATAATATCACATCACCTGCCTTTGTGAGGCTCTTCCCACTCTGTGCACTTCCCATTGCCCTACCTCACAAGATCTGCTGCTGTCATTTACCTTAGAAGTACCTTTGGACTCCTGCCAGCCCTATAAGCTCTGTAGCATGTGCGATAACTGCATACCACTTTTGTACCAATAACTAGATAGGTAGGGTTTCTAAACTCAGTCCTGGCAAATGTAAGTGTGTGTGCATGTGTGTGTGTGTGTGTGTGTGTGTGTGTGTGTGTGTGTGTGTGTGTGTGTGTGTGTGTGTGTGTGTGTTGGTAAGTGAAACAGTTTTAGGCCATTCCCACCCAGTACACTTGCCAGTGCCCTACTTTAGCAGTCCTGCTGATGTTATTTCCCATAGAAGTACCTATGTATAACCCCAGCCTTATACTCTCTACGGCACATGAAATAAATATGTAACAATATAGTACAAATGAGTAGATAGGCAGGGGCTCTATTTCCAATTCTAGCAAATGTGTGTGATATACATATATATATGGGCAAAATATAACAATATGTCAAGCATGCACACACATAGATGTGGGGAAGAGAGAGACAGACAGTGACAGAGAGAGACACACACACAGAGTAAATCATGCACAGGGATACCCTGAATGGCATAGAGTGATGTCCTGCTGTGGACAGTGGCATACCAGTCGTAACCAGTCGCATGTTCCAGCATGCAAATGAACTCCACTGTGTAATAGTACTGAGGTGGGGGTTATAAAATCACATCACCTGCCTTTGTGAGGCTCTTCACACTCAGTGCATTTCCCATTGCCCTACCTCACAAGATCTGCTGCTGTCATTTACCTTAGAAGTACCTTTGGACTCCTGTCAGCCCTACAAGCTCAGTAGCATGTGCAATAACTGCATACCACTATAGTACCAATAACCAGATAGATAGGGTTTCTAAACTCAGTCCTGGCAAATGTAAGTGTGTGTGTGTGTGTGTGTGTGTGTGTTGGTAGAAGCAGCAGTTTTAGACCATTTCCACACAGTACATTTGCCAGTGCCTTACTTTAGCAGTCCTGCTGATGCTATTTCCCATAGAAGTATCTATGTATAACCCCAGCCCTATACTCTCTATGGCATGTGAAATAACTATGCAGCAGTATAGTACAAATGAGTAGATAGGGCGGGGCTCTATTTCCAGTTCTGGCAAATGTGTGTGTGTGTGTGTGTGTGTGTGTGTGTGTGTGTGTGTGTGTGTGTGTGTGTGTGTGTGTGTGTGTGTGTGTGTGTGTGTGTGTGTGTGTGTGTGTGTGTGTGTGTGTGTGTTTGTAGGATGAAGTATTTTGAGAACTTTCCCACAAAGTACACTTCCCAGTGCCCTACTATAGCAGTCTTGCAGATATCATTCACCTTAGAAGTACCTTTGGCCATTTGTCAGCCCTATAAGCTCTATAATGTGTGACACAACTGTATTTTACTACAATATAAATAACTATATAGGCAGGGGTTCTATTGCTAGTTCTGGCAAATGTGTGTGTATAAGTGTTTGTAAGTGTGTATGTTTGTAGGATGAAGTATTTTGAGGAATTTTCCATTCACAATACTTCCCAGTGCCCTACTTTAGAATCCTTCTGATATCATTCACTGTAGAAGTACCCGTGGGCCTTTGTCAGATCTGTAATGCATGTGATAAATGTGTAACACTATAGTACAAATAACTAGATAGGTAGGGTTTCTAATCCCATTTCTGGTAAGTGTGTGTGTGTGTGTGTGTGTGTGTGTGTGTGTGTGTGTGTGTGTGTGTGTGTGTGTGTGTGTGTCTGTGTGTATTTGTGTGTATATGTATGTGTGCTTCTTTGTAGGTGAAACAGTTTTAGGCCATTCCCAACAACTACACTTCCTTGTGCCCTACTTTAGCAGCTCTGTGGTATGTGCAATAACTACATAACAGTATAGTACAGATAACTAGATAGGCAGGGATTCTATTCTCAGGTCTGGCAAGTGTGTGTGTGTGTGTGTGTGTGTGTGTGTGTGTGTGTGTGTGTGTGTGTGTGTGTGTGTGTGTGTGTGTGTGTGTGTGTGTGTGTTTTGAGGCATGTACCACCCAGCACATGTTCCATTGCCCTACTTTACAAGGCCTGCTGATGTCATTCACCTTAGATGTACCTGTAAACATTTGTCAGCCCTCCAAGCTTTGTGGCATGTGCAATAACTGTGTAATACTATAGTACAAATAATTAGATAGGTAGGGGTTCTAATCTCAATACTGACACCTATAATATTTTGGATGAAGCATATCCCATGTGGCTGTTGTGTGTAGGTTATACCTCACATGCACAATGTAATACTATACAGCCCATACCAGTCATCTGTACAGATGTACATGGAATATCCACATGTTTGCAACTTATATGTGGTCTGTGTCACCTACCAATGAGCATTCCTGTGATATCATTGACAAATATGTTGCAGTTACTGTAGTGACACAGTTGCCAACATCACACATCATACCTGACTGACACATCATGCTGATACAAAGTCTGTCACTGTAACACTTGTGCAGGTTTGTAGGAGCAATAGACAAGACCAATTACTATGTCTGGTGGGTTATCCCACCATCAATGAAGGCATTCACAAGATCACTTGTTGTAAGAGGTTGTGTGTTATATCCCAGGCATATAATCTCTGTGGAGCATGTCATGTGTACGCAGCATTGTAGTATATACACATTGATATGTAGGGTTACTAATATTTCTATTGGCAACTGTGTATGTTTTTCTGTATGCACAGCTCATGTGGCTGTCTTTAATATGTGTATGTGATGGCTATACCATTCTGTGTGCCTCTTTCACCCTGTGAACATCTCCATTGCCAACTTAGAGTCAGCCCATACCAGATGTCATCCACTGTACAAGCACAGTTACACAGTTTCTAACATCAAGACACCGTGGTGCATGCAATGGTCATATCACTGGGTATTTTACATTAATAGATGGGTAGGTCATCTACTCTGAGAAGTGTCACCTCCATGTGCATGTGTGTTTCAATGCATGTCCCCATGCAGCAGTGTGTGTGTGTGTGTGTGTGTGTGTGTGTGTGTGTGTGTGTGTGTGTGTGTGTGTGTGTGTGTGTGTACATCAGATGGCTGTAACATGTTAAGGGCCTCTGAATCCACCATTGGCAATCCTATCAGCCCCTTCAATTGTCACCCTCTTGAATAGTAGTGACAGACATTGCCACACTACAGTACAACTGTGCTATTTGTGTTATGTATCTAGCGCTATCATTCATAACACTGTGCAGGTAAGGGCTGTGCTCAGCCCTTTGTCAGCTGCCCCATGTACAGGACTATAGCTCTGTGTGCACAACCAACATGAGAGGCCAGACATGCATATGATATAGCAGACACACATGCTGGTGATTCTCAGGTTAGACTAACACAGGCTGATCTGTGTTAGGAATACATACCCAAACCTGTCATGCACAGTACCAGGTTTACCCTCATCAACTGCATTATGGCTGAGTAGATGGGACAGAAATGGCAGGGGCAACAGGTGCTGATAGCTGAATCTGTTGCAGTTAAAGTACTGGCTAAGCTTCTGAGGGATCTAGTGCCAGTACTCAAGTAACCTCCTTTGTATGTGTCAGCCTGCAGTCCTACAGAAGACCCAGGTGACATATATGAAGGCTAGGTGGCTGTGTCAAGGGTATGTATGCAAGGTCACACTGTCTACCACAATTGCCCCTCACACACGGTTGCATGTAAACACAGCTGGTAAACATGTACCTTGGCTATGAAAAAGTCACTGTGTTTCCACTCTGCTTTACTGATCATTGCTACTGTCAGCAGGCCCACAGCCTGCAGTCACGCAGACACCTGGAGCACAAACAGAATACAGTACATGACACTACAATCATTCAGCAGTACTAACAGCAATAGTGCATCATGGTTAACAAGGCACATACACCTCGATGTGTAGTCATAACTATTGCCAGCAGACAGCACCTTACACAGCATTACATTGTTACACTGTACTATAGTCACCCTGTGCATTAGACCCATATGAGCATGTCTCTGTGTCGATGGTATGGATAACAGGGTTGTGTCGCAGGTATTGTCACATGCACAGAGTGTAATGTTGGACTGCCAGAGACCTAGGCTGGGCCATATGGCTGACATCATGTGTGTGCATGTGTGTCTGGAGGGGTGGTGTTCAACTGGCCCATGCAGAGGAGCTGTGCATGTCTGGTGGTGACCGGCCTGTGATAGGGATGTCCAAGTGTTTGTCTGCACACCATAAAGCCATGTGGGTGCCCGACACAGGGCTATGTTTGACAGCCATGGATTGTACCTGGCAGGATGTATGCTTCACTGTCTCCCAGCAGGGAAGCGGGAAATGGTTCTGCCAGATGTCTCACTGGCACCAGCAAGCCCAAGGATAGATACAGTACTACTCTCCAATGGCAACTGCTGTCTGCTGAATCTGCGTCCCTGATGGAACTGGCCAGGACAACATGCCTATGGTCTGCTCTGTCATGGTGTGGACAGCACCCTCTCTTTGATAGTGCTGATGGTATTGTCACTATGGGACTGTGAATGTGCATGGCCACATGGGCTCTCAGCTGATCATGTTGCTTACCTACGTCCACCTGGCTGATGGTCTACTCCCACCACATGCTCAAGCACAGACATTGCATGGTCAAGAAGTGACAATGTCTCACCCAACTGTCTATCCATGACATCGGACAAATGACGTATGCCATCACAAATGCTGTGGAAGTCATCAGGCATGACAGGAAGTGCTGCAGTCATGACCATGAGCATGTGTCTGGTGTTGCGGTCAGAATGCACCTGTGCCTCCATGATGGACCATAACATGCATCTGGTGACATCTGCTATGGCACTTGTGACAGGGGCTTGATGGGCAGCAGTCCTCCATCGAGCACCCCTGTCCATCTGCCTATGTGTGACCTTATCTGATCTCTGGCTATGGCTGGTATCTACACTCAAACTTGCCATAGTCAACACACTAGCCTGTTCCATGCAACCATCCTCCAACTGTCCATTATCTGTGGGTGCTGGGGACTGGGTTTGTGTGGGCATACTGACTGTGTGCAGGGCCATGATGGGTGAAAGTGGGATACCAAACAATGGCACAGATTCAGACCCCAACAACCCCACCTGTGCCTCACTATGACCACCATCATCATGGTATTCTGCTAAGACAATGACATCCGGTTGTGAGATGGTGATACACCAACCCCCATGTTCACCTGTAAGGGGAAGACAACATATGTAAAGTAATACCCTGCAGTATTATGTTTGCAGATACACACACACACACACACACACACACACACACACACACACACACACACACACACACGCACACACACGCACACACACGCACACACACACACACACACACACACACACACACACACACACACTCCTGGTAAAGTCTGGCACAGCTTTCACACCTATGGGACCTTCAGGCCAGACCTTACTGTAGTTCTGCCTGCCACAATCCATCTCTTTCACAGCTACTGTAAGGCACACAACAAAGAGTGACAAGTCCTACTGAGTGATGGGTCTATTAGCAGAATGGTAATTGTGACCAAGACCAAGGCTATTGGAGTGAGCTATACAGTCACCAAGTGCATGCGCAAGTACTGTAAGAGGTGTCTTACTGCTATACAGACCATGCATAATGACAAGGTGTAACGATATGCGATGATAACTGATGAAGGACCAAGAGTATACACTATCACTGCAGTACCAACACTGTTCAGGCTCACAGGGATTCATTTTAGACAACACTGCAGGACAGTCTGCAATACATACAGGAAATATGTAAAGTACTAGGTGCGTAGCCTCTTAAGATGATACCAGGCAATTGGCCCTGATGCTCTCATAAGCCTAGCGCAGACTTTCACCCATGTCCCTTCAAAACCAGCACCTGTTTCCCCTGTCCAGCTGGAACACATCTGGATCACAGGGGTGTCTTATTCACTTCCCATGCAATCATCCAGCTTCTTCAAGAGGGCTATACACATACTCTGCTAGACATGGAGAGGGAGTGTACTTTGCAGACAGTGTATTGTATGGGACATTACACTATCCCACCAACAAGTACTCTACATGTCACAGGCCAGGTGAGGGCCTTGCGTGCATGTTGAGTGACTGGGGTTTGTCTTACAGATATGCAGAAATGCCGTCAAGGCTGGTTTGGAAATGGCCTTGTATGCCAAACACAGGTCGCCTATGATCAGTCTGTATGAGACTGAGTACAGGGACAGGACTTTCAGCCTATCTGTATTAGGATAGGTGTTGTAGACCCTGGATTTGTCTGGTCAGGAACCTCTGTGGTCTCTGCAACTGCTGCATTTGCCTGGCAAGGTACATGCCAAAAGAGCCATTATACTTGGTAATGCATCTGATAAGGGAGGAGTACAAAGATGTCATGGACTCCTGATTCCTGGATGACATACCTGTATTTGTGAGATAGGCCATGTCGACAGCCATCCTTACAATGGTCCCCACATGGGTCGGAAACTGTCAGTTTGCTACCAACCTTGGTGCACAAGTCACCTCACACCTGATTGCATGCTCAGTACATTATTACTGCTATAATTAGCGTGGATGACATCTACCACATCAGGGAAAATGATGCATCTCCTGGCATTTAGTTTGAGGCAATGCTTCTTGCACCTGTCATTAATTTGGGTGAGGGCCTCTTGGAGGATGCTCACATCAGTAGGGGAATATAAGACAGTGGCCAGCTTGCAGCATCAGTAAACCTGGTCAGCCACAGACCACTTCTTTTCTCTTGTGCCACAGAAATGTATATCTCAAACATTAGAGGCCCCCAGACTGATCATTGGGGTGCACTGCTCTGGAAGAGTCTACTACTAGAGGTGGCTTCCTCTACTTTGACTAAGCGGGTACTATAATTGAGCCAGTTAGCTACCCATTTGGTAACAAACAGGTTGATGCCTAGCTGTGTAGGCTTATGTATCCTGGTTGCCTGGGGATCATTGTGAGAGAATTGGGCTAGGTGAAGGTAGGCATTGTTCACCATCTTCCCCTCATCCTTGTGTTTGTTGACCACTCCAGAGAAGTTGACCAGATTTAACAGGGCTGATCTCCATTTGACAATATCACACTCTGTGGGCTGAAGCATTTTGAGATTGCCAATGTCCCTGTTCATAATGTCCTTGATATTGCCTTCCATGCCCTTGCAGATGAAGCTAGTTAGGCTAATGTGCCTATGACTGGATGGGTCAGTAGATTGGTCTGTCTTTGTGTATAGGGATGATAGTGGCTGTCCTCTGTGCAGATGGGATGACATTAGTGCTCAGGCTTTGGTTGACTAAAGTGTGTAATAGAGCTGAGAGCTCATGCCTGAGTTCATGTAGGATGCAGCCAGGGACAGTATCAGGCCTATGGAGACTTCTGTGTGTTGCATTTGAGAGGGCATTAGAGACCTGCTTTCTGATAATGGGGGGCACGTGCTGTGCATGCACATGTGTACCAATGGGGAGCAGGGAGGTGATGTTTACACTTCACCTGTCTGCAGCAGATTGCCTATATCTATGCTGTATGTATATCTGGTGTTATTGATTACCACTACAAAGCAGATTTGGGTGTTGCCTCTAGGACTGCAGACATATGCGTGGAAAGCCTAGTCATTGGCCTTGGTGGATGTGTCCAATTTGCACTCAAAGATAGCCTTAGGGTAATTCAACTCTGACCCTATTTGCTTGTTCAGAACAAGGTGACATTGCTTCCAATTAGGCACCTGCGCCATCTTGGCCCTGTCCAGCAATTATTTCCACCTGTTATGGTATTTGTGTATTGTTGCTGTCCATTACAAATGTTTACCCTACCTTGAGGGAGATGATGTTGTCCTGTCAGGTATTGCTGAGTCCATACAGCTATGCAGGTGCTCATATAGTATTGTGGTGTGGGCTTGGACACTACTGCTAGTTCCAACTGATGGGACTGTGGCTGTAAAGCTACTTTTACCTCCTCTGAGGATATTTGTAGTAATTTTTGCAAAGTTTATTTTTTAGACCCTGACGGGGGGGGGGTGCAGGGGAGATGGTGACATTGAACAGTGATGGCTATGTGGTCAGATCTTACCAAGGAGGATGACACCTTAAGGAGTGCTACAGTGGCTACTCATGTTGGTTAGGACCAGGTACAGGATATTTCCACCTGCCATAGGAGCATTTAACAGCTGATCCACTGCACTGCATTGACAAAGCCAGAGAATCTCTGTGCATTCATGTTCAGGTAGCATAGGTTATGCACACTATGGTTGGTTAGTTAAAGGTACCCTGGAGCATGGTAGAAAGTTGAATCTTGACAGATTCCAGCAAGTCCATATAGGTGTGGTGGGTGTCCAGTGTCATGGTTGAGAGTCTGTAGCTACCTATGATTTGAGTAGGTGATTTGTCAACAGTTAACTCCACTCGGGATGTCTCCCATGGGCCATACGGTTTGGCCAGCCTGGAGGTGTGTATGTATATGATAATGTTTAAAACTCCACCTCCTGTGGCTTTGCAGCCCTCTATTTGGTAGCTAAATGTATGATGGGATGAGTAACCTGGCAAGGTTAGTGTGCTCTCCACAGCTGCAAAGCAGGTGTCAGTGACTGCACAAATGTCAGCATCTTACAGGACAAGGTATGCTTGCATTGACATGGGTTTCATGCAAAGACACCAAGCTCCTTTTAGACCAAGACATCTGCACAAAGCCACATGTCCCTGGTGGGCAAAGGCTGGAAAATAGTGACACTTTATACATCTAGCTGTAATACTTAGTTGCTAGCAAAGATGGTTACATATTCACAGAACTACTCCACAAGATATGACATCTGACATTCAAAAGTATGCTATTATATTATCAGTTCAGTCTTTAATGGGCTGTCAGTGATTTTCCAGACAATGCACAACTGTGTGAGGCATTGACTACAAATAAGAGGCAAACATGTGGTCAGTGTGCAAAACTCTAGACAACTGACATGTATGGGCTTAGTATATAATTTACAGTTCAACACACACTTCTGCGCCTGTTGCTTACTATGCACATACCCTATATAAGTATCTTACATTGTTAAGACATGGATATGTATTATAGTAGCATTTACAGGTGACATATGAAAATTTACAACATCTCGGGTAGCTGGCCTAGCAGTGCCTCAGTCAGTACTGGACAACAGACACTCCAGTAGTAGTCAAACATGAGCTGACCTTTGCTGGGGTAACTCAGGGGCCAGAGCTGTGATCTATGTCACTGCAGACAGGGTCAGCAAGAATGGCCATAGGTGCCAGACAGCAGCATGTAGGTCCAGCAGGTCTTGTTGCAACCTAGTGTTTAACTTCCTATTTCACATTATTGCATCCTCTTCTGCATTCCATTACAAGCTTAAGTGATTGACATACCTGTTATAGTGCTCAGGAGTTTCCTCAGAATAATGCAAATGTTTAGGTCTTGTGTAGTCACAGTCTGTCTTTGAGTAGATGGGTTCAGTCCTATGCAGCAGCTTGCCTTTTGTAGGTAACTCTCATGGGCAGGTGATGGCCTGTGCACCAAACTCTAGACAACTGACAGGTATGGGCTCAGTATATAACTTACAGTTCAACACACACTTCTGCGCCTGTTGCTTACTATGCACATACCCTATATAAGTCTCTTACATTTGTAAAACATGCATATGTATCATAGTAGCATTCACAGGTGACACATGAATATTTCCAACATCCCAGGTAGCTTGCCTAGTAGTGCCACAGTCAATACTGGACAACAGACACTCCAGTACTAGTCATACATGAGCTGACCTTTGCTGGGGTGAATCAGGGGCCAGAGCTGTTATCTATGTCACTGCAGAGAGGGTCAGCAGGAATGTGCAAAGGTGCCAGACACCAGCATGTGAGTCCAGCAGGTCTTTTTGCAACCTAGTGTTTAACTTCCTATTTCACATTATTGCATCCCCTTCTGCATTCCATTAGACATACCTGTTATAGTGCTCAAGAGTTTCTTCAGAATAATGCAAATATTTAGGTCTTGTGTAGTCAGTCTGTCTTTGTGAAGATGGGTTCAGTCCTGTGTTGCATAGGCAGCAGTTTGCCTTTTGTAGGCAATGTTCATGAGCAGGTGATGGCCTGTGCACCAATTGGTGTCTCCCACTTGCTACTTGCATCCAGAGCATCTGTGTTGTCTTTCCATTAGCCAATGTCATAGCAACACAGTGCTATAATTAAGTCCTTCATTTGGGACTGGCCCCTTTTCCTTGCCTGTGATGAGGACATTATGGAGGTGTTTGGGGTACAGCTTCACAGACGGAAGGTGGAATTACCACTCAGAATAAGAAATGTGGAGACAGCCCAACAACATGGGGAGCAAAGTTTCAGAATTGGCTACAGATTGTAAGTAAGTATTGCTGTTATACACATAGAAGATTGCTAGATTCACAGGGTTTGTCTGCACATGTATTTTCTGCCTGACTTGACGTCTGACAGTGATATGTCTCTGACATACCTCTCAACCGTCCAGAAGTCCACAGACTGCCCAGTGGTTTGCCTGTTATGTTTGGTCTGTTCCTCTGACAATTTCTGTTTTTGAGAAATCAGTAGGATAATGTGAGGATTGTAGTCAGTAAATATTGACATCCATTTGTGTTTCAGACATCATATCCTTCAGGGATGTTATGTTACAACAAACCCTGTAACACCAACAACTGTTTCAGTTTGTAACACCATTATGTGAGATATTTCCCTCTTTTTTGGCCCCCTGACCCCAGGTATGTCAGGCTTTGTGCAGATGTCTTGCAGTAAAAGGTTCAGAGGTATGGCATATCATTATGTAGTGACTTCACTCCTGATATCATCCCTGTGACTTAGCAGACTCCTGGACATGTTATTCAGCAGTGGCCATAAATATGGTCCCACTCCCTGGACATTCTGTGGAAATCTGTACAGTTGAGAGTTATGTATGTCTGGCCATTGTTAACAGACTGTCAAGATTGTGTAGCAGTGTTGTTTGTAAATGTTTTTTGGGCTGAGTAGGGAGAGTAGCGGATGTGGGTGTCATAGATTCTTTTCTATCTGACTGTGCATGCTGCTACATTTGATGGTGGTCTATCAGGTGTATATCTTTGTGGTAGCAGACTGAGAAATGTCCTGTAACATCTCAGGCTTCCCAGTAGACTGTGAGTTGGGGCAGTATATGTTGGTGTAGTGTGTGACTGGCAATCAGGATATGTTTGTTCAACCAGTCATTATACACTAGCGTTCATTTGGGGTACTGGTATGTTGCTGTGACTGTGGTGCAAATGGGTGTGGGTGGACAATTTCTCACTTATGTCTGCTTTTCCCTACAGTTACATCCCTGTAGTGCATGATATATTTGCAAATACATGGGCAATTCCCCAGAGCTGATTTGGGGTAGTGTCGTGTTGGTCTTACTGTGGTTCAGAAGGTACTGGGTGAAATGGTTGGCAGCTGCCAGTGTTTTTTCTCTTCTGTTACATGACTACAGTCATGCATTTCCACTGCCCAGATGTCTAGACACTGTCCAGATGTGCGGCTCATATGTTTAGTCTGTTCCCCATAACAGTTGTGGGTTTCTAACAAATCACTGGGATGATGTGAGCATTGATATCAGTGAATGATGACAATCCTTTGTGTTTCAGACATGGAATATATCAGAAAATACATGTTAAATCAAACCATCCTACTCTACCAGACTTCTACGCGTATAACAGCCATATTCTCCCCACTTTGTCAGGCTTTTTGCAGATGTCTTGCAGTAAGAGGTTGGCTTTGTATAATGCATGATATGTTTGTAAAAACATTACAAACTCTCACATTTCAGATATTGCAGTTATACATTGCTGTGATTGTAGTGCACAGGTTCTTGGATTCAAGACTTGGCAGGAGTGCTTATTTTGTTGCTGGACAGAACAAAGGCTGATGGATACAGAGTGATTAAAGCATTTTTAATCAGTTTTAAGCAGGTTTATGAGGTTTTGCATGAAGCTAAGCGATGCTAACAGACAGTTAAGTCCTCTTAGCTTCACTTAGCAGCACTTACAACCGCTTACACCCACCCTTATTTTAATTAAACAAAAGAAAAAAGGGTGATAAGAAAGTGGTGAAATGGGGGCAAGCAGGGGGTAAAACATTAAAAAAACCAGCTAGGGATATGCAGGATGGGTGTAAGAAAGGACCATAGCTCTATATTTCTTCTGCAGCAACGGTTATGAATAGTGTGTAGAATTTGGAATTTACAGCCTCACACCCCACAGGGAGAGGTGTTGGCAGCAAACATTTGTATAATAATTTGTGGGTAGATTGAATAATTTCACTGTACATGGGGGCAAAATGTAGAGCTATGTATGGAATAATGATTCTTTTGTGACTGACGCCTTTTTTAAGGTGAGAGTGGGATTTTGGGGGAACGGATTTAAGTATGTTTGGGGAGGTAAGTTGGGTAGGATAGGTTGCATTCCCAGACAGACAAGACAAACAAGACAGTAGACAGGGGTAGCATATGACACACGAGGGGGTAAACACCTTTGACGAGGTGGGTGCTTGGGAATCTGAAGCCCATAAGCCCCCAAATGGATACATTGGGATTGAGGTTCCCCCATGGGCAGTCACCACTGTACCTACACAGCCTCAATGGGGGACAGGATGGGCAGCCTGCCTCTCAAGGTGCACCAGCAAGCCATCCATCTGGTGCAGCTGTCCATCCAAGTCAATGCAGATGACACAGTGTACCATACCCTGGAACTGGTGGCAGGTCATGGTCTTCTCTCAGTGCCCATGCCCCGGGGGGCCCATCTCCTGAGGTCGTTCCACCCAAAGGTGGTGCAGGACCAGCAGAGGAGGAAGTTCCAGGTTGGGTCCCAGATGTGCTGGGGCCAGTGCCATATCCAGATGAAGTGGGACAGGTGCATCCACCGGGATCTGCCTTCTAAAATGTGCTACGGTGTTGAGGTTTTACACTATATATTGGTTAGTCATGAACAAAACATTTCAAAATTAGTTATAACAGCATGTGTGGGTGTTCCAATTAACCCCATACAACAGATTTGAAACAGTTGCATAGCAAACAGAACACATGCATAAATGGCACAACAGTATGCATTGTAACAGCATGCCAGTAACGTTAGTGGCAACAGACCACCAACAATGGTATTTGAACAAGGTATGTTAACATGCAACCAATCAAATATATGAACAATAATAGAACACAAGTCCCAACATTAGGTTTTGATAACAACATGCCCACAGTATATGAATAATAATTATTGATGCAGATAAGGGGTGGGGGGAGACAAAAAGTCCATTAACAACTGTTTAGGCTTCTATTTTTCACAACAGTAATGCTCAATACTCTACGAGTCTGCCCTCACTTTACATCTACATATTGTTCATGGCTTCTGTAGCAGAAACATACCTGTTAAACTGTCAACCTGGAATGATATGGGGCAAATTGTGTCAACCCTGGATACATGACTAAAGGGGACTCGTACATGTCAGGGTTACATATCTGACACAGAATAAGTACCCTGCACTAGTGTTATGTGAGTGTGCTACTGGCATACTCCACCTGGTTTCCAATCTGTGTCCAGGGTTATTGGCAGCAGTGACTACTAGCCATGAAAGCATGACACTTGAGAGAAATGTATCAGGAAGAATGTATGTTTTATGTACCTATCCTTCTGTCATTTGTAGGCATAGAGTTGGGCAGTGGAACAGTTGTACACAGTGCATTAGTATAGCCTTCATACAGCTACTACTGATATTTCTTTACCTGTAAAACCTGTGGAGAAAATATCTGTTAACACTACCTTGTGTGTAAATATGCACACATCTTAATACTACACCCTGGATTTGACCTGGGTCTGGGTATGCAAAATTAACAACTAAGCTACACTGAGCTACTGGGGAACTACTGTCTCTTATTTGACTGGTTTCTGCCTAATACTCTCTTGGTTAGACAGTCTGACCTTGTCAACCTGAGATGCATGCATGCATGAAAGATAGCGTATTGTGCATTAATCCTTTGAAATAATACAATCTGGACAGCAAAGGATGACACATGCAAATGCTGCATGGGACACATAGTGATACATTACACGTTACTACTCAGGGTTCAGAGCTAAGTGCAGTATATATTTCATATTTCATTTATATCTTGTTTTACAGCTCCACAATCTACAGTTTTTCTTAACAGCTAGTTCTCTGAGCAACCTCAGTTAATGCATGCAGTGAAACCCATATTTGCTGTGGAGAACCTGTATACATTCTATTTCTACAACAACATACTGGAGTAAACCAACAGTGTTTCATACTGATCTTTAATACAGTGACATGACACAGTGTTTTAGTACTACATATCCTGTAGATCAGTATTAGTCAGACAAACTTTATTTATTTGGTTAACACAGTCACAGAATACCTACTGGCAGCAATCAATGTACTTATTAGTTATTTGCACTATATAGTGCAAAATAGATTTGTACTCACCAGCCTGTTGGTGCAGCCTTAAAAGTCTGTCAGCATGGGGTTCAATGTAGCTAGCCCTCTCTGCTGCAGCTGTAGGTGAGAAAAACAAGCATTATGCATACCTGTCTATCACATACGCAGGCTAGACTTTGGTACAAACCACTTGATACTGATACTTACACACTACTGGAGCATTCTGTGCTCATGCATCTTGTATCCACTGGGCCAAGAGTGCCCCCTTTTTCTGCTTTAGCTCGGCATAATGGTGCTGTACCTGCTCATCTGTATGGGGGATGCCAGTAGAGCTGCTGATATCACATGTGAGAGGGTCCCAGGCCTCTGCTTTGTATTGTGAGCCCTGGTACTGGCCCTGCAGCAGTCTCTCATCATGGTTTTCTACAAGGAGTCAAGCCATTACCCTGAACTCCTGAATGCCCCAGCGCTGCACCCGAAAGTGTGCTCCTTTACCAACGCCCAACATAGTATCTGCGCAGATTAGCTATAACATTTTCTAGCTGTATTCCCACCTGTGCGGTTTAAATAAGGCCATATTCCCACCGTTTGCTGTCATTGGACCATTTTGAAAATGTTAAGCTCAACTAAGCTGTGCGCAAATCCACTAAGCTGAGTTGAAAAGTGCTTAAAGGGGTAAATGCTGAGCACTGCTTAACAGTACGCAAGTCTGCCTAGCTGAGCTAAGTGCTGCTTAGCATTCACATTTAAGCAATGCTTAAACTGGCTAAGCAGCACTGAGCACTAGTTAGCATTGCTCAGTTTTCATTTTAAAAGAATATCAGGATTGTAGATTAATTCATACTGACATATTATTACGTGTATATGATTTACTTTACATGACATCCCCCTATGTGCTTTCATTACATTACTTTGGGGTGTGACTATACTGTATGGGACACTTGTGTAAACATGGGTGATTTCACATGTTATATACATTCACACTTCCATTTTGGGCCTGCTACACTATCCCGGGTAACAACTATCAATTACTACATAATTTAGCATAACAAACAATTTTAACAATGCTTTACATGTAAAATAAAGGGCCTGCCTTGGTACTCAAACCCTGAACACTTGCATGCAGTGCCAGGACTCTAACCACTACACTATCTCATCATTGAGATTTAAGCTATACATTTTTACTTAGCTGCTATGAGATGTTTAAACAATGCTGAATAGAGGGCCCTAATGCACAAACCCACTCAGCTACACTTAAACATACCTTAGAATGGAGCAAAAAAATGGAAATTAATAAACCCACTTTATTTACATGTATCAATACTCCTTGCAAGTCACAGTAAGGTAAATTGTAAGGGGACACATAAGGACATTTTAAATATTGCTCTTACAAACTTAGAAAGTTGTTAGAATAATAGGTTTTGTATTAGCATGACTTTTCAGATGTATTTGGAGTTTTAAAGTCGAATGTTTGTCATTATTTAATGACTCACATCCTCTGCTATTTGCCAGGTAGGGATAGATATTTAGGGGAACACAACAAAAATATGATGCAGCATACCTCTCAACTGTACAGATGTTTGCAGAATGTCCAGATTTTTGCCTCATACTTTTGGTTCATTTCTCATATGATTGTGATTTTCTAGCAATCCATTGGCAAATCACTCTCAGAGTTGAGTTTCAGACTTCATATCCTTCAAGAAAGCTGTGCTATTGGAAAACCTGTTATTCTATCCACTTTCCAAGTTTGTATGAGCAATATTTAAAGAGTGTCTCTATTTTTGTGCCTTTGTCCCCCATTATTTATGTATTTGTCCAGATTTCTTGCTCTAGTAGGTTAAGAGGTATGTGAGGCAGACATCTAGACATTCTGTGGAAGCCTGTACAGTTGGGGTGTATGGCCGTATGGCACTTTCGCAATGCAGTGGGGTGTGTGACAGTACCTGTCAAATACCCCCTAAATTGCCTCCTATCTAAACGTCCTGCTTTCAGTGTCAGTGGACACAGAAAGCACTTGGAAAGTGCAGTACAGCACTTTTACAATGCATCGTGTGTGTGATAGCACCTGACACAACCCCCCTGCATTTATTTATTGATCTACTATCTATTTTAGTGTCCACGGACACTGTTTTGCTATTTTATTTGTTTTCAGTGTCCACAGACACTAAATAGTATTTTAAAAAGTGCCATACAGCACTTTGAGAGTGCAGGGGGCATGTTAGATATGTGTGCACTCCTTAAACATACCCCCTGCACTCAGCAGTGTTCATGTTCACTTAGCCTTAGCAATAGCATGCTTTCATGAATCTGCAAGGTACACTGCTGTTAAAGCTATGGGGAAATGGATATGGTTCACTCCATGCAGGAATAGCACTCCTCCTGCACAGAGTTTATTGAATCCTAGGGAATGTCCTCATCTCAAGGGGCAAATGCCATTTCAGCCAATCTTGTAATTGAGCCTCAAGTAGTATCTCACGGTTTGACAATTCACGTTTCTAGTTTGGCCAGTATCATGCACTAGTCACAGACCCAAGTATCTAAAATTAGGAGAATTAAAGGTAAACATGTATTCATCTTGCATTGCATTAGAAATAAGGACATTCGCAGATATAAATATAGACTTCTGAGGGTTAACTTTATGTACTGTGAATAGCTGGCATTCTTGCAAGGTTACCCCGCAAGATGGTAAAGTTTTCTCAAAAGCTGGGAGACAACTCACTAAATCATCTACAAATAAAGCTAACTCCTTGGCACAGCTCCTCAATGAAACATCCAGTGTTGATTGATCTAAGTTTACTTCTAAGTGCCTCAGCCAGTAGTTCAAGTGGTTAGGGTGAACAATGATGTCACCACTCACCCGCCTTGTATGACTCCCTATTAAAATAGTCAAGGACTGGGAGATATAGAGGCCTCTGTAAACTACAGTCTTAGAATTCTGATAGATACTCTGCAACATGTAAGTAAAACAGGTGGAAAACCATAAGAATCCAGACTCCTAAAGAAATATGACACTTTGGTGTTGTCAAATATTTTTTATACATCAATAGACAACAAAGACTGTGGGAAATTTGAGAAACACCCCTTCTTGTGTAATTAAGCCACATGGCAGATATTTTGCCATGTTGTTTTCCCCTTAACAAAAAACTACCTGTTCCAGGTGGAAGAACATGGCGGGTAGTATAAACTCTGCATTCAGCCATATAAATCTTGCAAACGACATTCAGCAACAAAATTAGTCTTTAGTCGCAGGGGTGAGAAGTATCTTTTCTGGGCTGTAATATGGGCTACAAGAGAGATTGTCTCCATGATGGTGGAACTAGATGGGTTAATGACTCTGATGACAACAATCTGAGAGCTGAGGGATGAAGATGCTTATAAACCTCTGAAGGGATGCCATCACTTCCAGGAGCTTTATTCAATTGCATGTGTCAAATGGAAGCGTATAATTCTTCCATGGTAAAGGCAGTGCTTATTTTCTGTTTATGTGCTCTGAAAGGGTAAGAAGTGCTACAAAACCCTCATTTAGTTTATGACAAAAATACAGGGGATTTGGAAGGTATTCCACATCATGATATATGGAGCGATAGTACCAATGATATTTCAGTAAAGTCTGCTGAAATGTAAGATATACACTTTGCACCTTCACATCATTAAAGACAAAGGATACACGTTCATTAGCCATTGTGTTGCACTTCCTGGATAACTCAGAATAAATTTGAGGGCAGACTTTACAATATTGTAATCATAGCCTATCCAATGTTATTTCAATTTTCTTTTGATTATGTCTTTGATTTTGTGCCTAATAGCTGTGGAGGTTTGAAATGATTTTGACACATGGTATTCTTCTTGGAGTGTTTTTAATTCTTATTGCCAGGTTTCTCACAGTCCAGCCTATGTTCTAAATATAGCATATAAAAAAACTTTAATAAGCATCCTGCAATATATTTTTGGATGTAGAGACTGTGTTCTTGTGAATAATGTTAGAAAAAATTGTAGGGAAGTCATATCTCATAGTCTAATATGGAGGTAATCTTCAACATTTAGTAGAAATAGGAAGGCAATTAGATATAAAGCAGCTTAAGGCATCATGATCTGAATATGGACACGGATCTATTGTATAATCCACCTGGGAGTCTAGCAAGATCCTATCCACATAGATTATGTCTATCCTACTTGATGTGTTAAAGGGTCGTGAATAATGAGTAAAAACTATCACTTATGGGTCAGGAAAGGCACCCAGGTCTAATAAAGAGAAATCATTTGTTCATAGGTACGTGGGCTCATAGTTTCATAGATATATACTAGGCTAATGACCACCGTGGCCTTAAGAAGAATACCGTACAACCCAATCAAATTGTTTCCCCAAGTATCATGGGAGTTTATTAGGATGGAGGATGACGTTTCTACATGTTACATGTGTGTGTGTGTGTGTGTGTGTGTGGGGGGGGGGTATGTTAGATTGGGCATAGTTGCTATCTGCCTCTGTCTGTGAGAGACAAGGGAGCCAGACCAAGAGCGAATATCCATTTTCCCATCCACTGGTCAAGATTATGTTGAAATAGGGTTAGGGATAGGGATAGACTCTGCTTCACATGGATGGGAAATCTGTTTCACTACATAAGAATCCTCTGAGACACATATCTGTCTCTCCAACATGTCCTATTTAGGTCGCAAGCAAAATTTAAATCCTTTGATCTAGTGGTTCTGATGCTGTTCATTTTAAGGATGTGCAAAATGTCCATCAGAGCTGGATCCAAGGACACCTTGTATGCCAGGCATAGAAGAACTCTAAGTATCCTTGGAGACCAAGTATGGAGATAAATCATATAGGACAATGCACTTATACTCCTGATTCTCCTGATAAGGAACCTTTCTGGGCATTTCAACTGTTGCATATGTCTTGTCAGGTACATGCCGATGTGGGCATTATACTCGATATGTCTGATAAGGCCTGGATAAAGTGGAAGCATTACTTCTTGGACCTGGATGCTATGCCCTTACATATAAGTTGGGTAGCACAGAATGATTTTCTTACTACCTTGGCCACATGTTGGTCAAAGGCCTGATTACTGTCTACATATGTTCCCAGATCCCGGACTACTGGGTCGACTCTTAAGAGTGTCTTATTGATAGAATAATTTGCCTGGGTAGCCATTTCCCAAAAGGTATTATAATTCATTTCCTGGCATTGATTTTTAATTTATAACTTTGACACCAATCATTTGTCTGTGTTAGTTCTTCTTGTAACAGGTTTGTGTCATGGGGCAATCTGAGTGAACTTGGTCACCCAAAGGCCCTTGACATTAACATTTACCTCTGAGAAATAGATGCCCAATAGGAGTGGTTCCAGCATGAAGCCCTAATGTACCCACTGGTGACCAGTCTCTTAGTAGGGGTGGTCTCACCAGTCCTGACTTTTTTAATCCTATCTGTGAGCCAACTGGTAATTCAGCGAGTTATGTAGGGGTTTATGCCCAGTTTTGATGAGCTTGTCAACAATACCTGAGTGGGGTACTGTATTGAATGCCTTAGCCAGATTCATATAGGAGGAATTCACCATTTTCTCCTCATCCATTATCTTGGCGACCTTCTCAAAAAAGTCCACCAGTTTAGTAGGCATGACCTTCCCTTGACAAAGCCAAACTGTGTTGGGTCCAGTTTCTGAAGGTTGCTTATGTCTTTGTTGATTGTTTCCATGATAATCTTTTTCCCATGGATTTGAATATTAAACTAGTCACACTAATGGGTCTGTAGTTTCTGGAGTCATCTGATGATTCTCCCTTGTGAAGTGGGATAAACACTGCAGTCTTTCTAATGGTTCAACGTCTGTTTTGTGGCTATGGTTGCAAAGTGACTCATGTGGTCCTGATAGAGTATGTTTCAAGCTGTTTTTTTTTTTTCAAAACAGGTTTATTGTTTTAACATATAAGAGAAATATCATAACAATTTTATACAAGTAATTAAAAATAGGTATTATTATAATATTCAACAAAACAACTAAAGTATTTACAGAGACATCCACTACAATCAGATCAATTAATTAAACTAAAATACCATGCTATTGAAATTAAAATTTTTTTAACAAATGTTGTAAATTATCCCATACAATAAAATAAGATGTTTTTCTATTTGTTCTAGTCCTAATTGTGTTTATTTCCATATGGCACACAATATTCATAACATTTTTAAATTCATTGAACGAAGGAGGTGTATCTGAAATCCAATTTCTAGTTATTATTTTCCTAGCCACTGCTAGAATAGACCATAACAAGGGAAGCTTAACCTTTTAACACTTTGAGGTACAGGTGTGTTGAATAATATAAGAGATTTAGAAATAATGAAATTATCTGTAAAAGAGCCTGCAAAATTCATTAATTGACTTCCAGTATTCTTTCAATTTTATACAGTCATAAAACATATGAGCCCAGTCAGCATTAATTTCTACATTACATCTCTTACATAGATTATCTTTATTATTTATTTTATTCATCATCAAAGGTGTATAAAAAGATCTATGTAAAATGTCCATGTATAAAGTCTCCAGACAATGGAAGATGTAGTTCTATAAGCAGATTCCAATATATATTGTTTATCTTGTTGATTTGGTGGGTCCCCATTAATAGAAGTGAAATAATTCCAGTATGAATCTACACTGTAAAATTTTCTTGTCTGATAACTTTATGTATGTATGAAAGTTTACCTTTATCAGAAACTTTATGTTGTAAATTTAATATCAAGTAATCAATCAGTGTTGGAATAGATTCTTTAACAGTTATAGACATTAAATCTATTTTATTAATGAGATGTTGTCTAAAGGTCTGAACCTCTAACCAGCAATTTTCTCTTAGATCAAATTCTTGTTTTAAGAAATCTAGATTTTTAACTTTATTTTCAGATATCAACTGATACCAATACTTTAGATCATTATCTATAGCTAAATGAGTTCCTTCAGAAGTAGATGACAAAAGCATACCCTGAGTATACATTATAGGAAATACAATAAAATTCCATTCCCTATACTTAGGGTGCATGAATATAAAGTTACGATAACTAATAATAATATTTAATGGGTAACAAACCATATGTTTAGGTGTAATAGGTGAAGTACAAAATTCCTTTAGTAACCATAACATGGAGTTATTTACAATCATATTTTTATGTGTTAAGGAGATTTTCATGAAGTGCATACTAATTAGCTCCCAATAATCTTTCCATTTTGTGACATATGACTGATCTATTAATAAAGTAATAACTTTTACAATAGAAGAGATAGTATATAAATTAAAGTCTGGAAAAGAAATACCCCTTGAGACCAGCTATTAGTATGTTTCTTTAATGCAATCCTAGGTCTATTAGGTGCCCATAGGAAATTTAACATTAGTGTGTTCAGTTTCTTGATAATTATTTTTGTAGGTGGAAGTATTATTGATTGTATTAAGTATAAAATCTTGGGGAATATTATCATTTTAATAATTGTAAGTCTCTCCTACATAGTAAAAAACATATTATTCCGGGTATTAAAAAGATTTTGTATATTAAGAAAACAGGTATTATAATTATTATATATAATAGATTTAATATCTTTAGATAGTATTATACCTAAATAAGTTATCTGACCTGAATTGGGTACATATTTAGTAAAATCACTAATGAGAATATTTTTCGTGTATATATAAGTAGTATTTTAGTTTTTCTTCATTGAATATTAAACCAGAAATACTTTTAAAATTCATCATGTTATCAAATAGAGACTGTATAGAAGAATTAGATCCTGCTGATGTAATTAGAACATTATCTGCAAAAAGTTGAATTTTGGATGTTGTATTTTCATCTATTTCAAAACCCTCTATGTCAGTACTGTTTCTGATCAAATTAGCCCAAGGCTCCATTACTAAAGTGAATAATAGTGGAGAAAGTGGACATCCTTGCTTTGTACCTTTAAGAATGGGTTTTTTTTGTGAAACATATGTTCCTACCTTAATATAAGCCAACGTTCCGTTGTATAAATGTTCAATTAGATTTACAAATGCATCTGAGAAGTTTGTGCACTTCATTAAGGTAAACAGATAGTCACAACTTACTGAATCAAATGCTGAACTTATATCAAGACTAATAAGTGTTAAATCTTTCTTTTTCCTATTTGCAAAATCTATTAATGTTAAAGTTCTTCTTATATTATCAAAAGTATTTCTATTTACAATGAAGCCTGTCTGATCTATATCTATAATGCCGGGAATGATTGCCTTCAATCTATCAGCAAAGATACTCATAAACATGTTATAATCAACATTAAGTAATGAGATGGGCCGATATGAAGAACATCTAGTTGGATCTTTATTAGGTTTTAAAATTGGCGAAATAAATGTATATTGCCAAGATGGGGGTTATTAACTCAGTTTGGGCCAAAAAAACCTTATGTATTAATGAATATGTATTTTAGAAAGGATTTTATATATCTCTGGTATAATACCATCATTACCCGGTGCTTTGTTTGATTTAAGCTTATTTATTTGTGTAATAACTTCTGTATATGAAATACTCTTGTCCAATAGTTTAATCTGTTGTTTATTAAGCTTTTTATTATTATTTGTGGTTATAAACTCCTTTATTTTATCTTTAGGTTCCATGTTAATATTATTATGGTTAATTTTGTGAAAGTGATTTCTAAATTCATCTAGTATTTCTGGTATACTAGAAACATTCTTCTTTTTCCTTAGAGAAAAGATTTCTTTGATATGGTTTTGTTTATTCAACCTTTTTGTTTTATTTTTAAGTCTATGTAAGTATTTGGGGCTTATTGAATAAGACAAAACTTGTATTTCTCTAAAGTTATTTTAACTTTATGAGTTAAAATTTCTTTGTATTTCTCATTTAGTTTGTTTATTTCTTCAATAATTTTCTTGTCCATAATATTTTCTTTATTATTATGTTTATAAGAGTCTAATTTACTTTGAATATCTAACAATTCCTTATCCCAAGATTTCCTTTTATTATTATACCATCTGATACTTTGTCCATATAGATATGATTTTAAGGCATCCCAAACATAAACAATGGAGACTTCAGGAGTATTATTTATGTCTAAAAATGTTTTACTTCTGAAAGTATATATTCTTTATAGTCTTTTAGTTGAGTTAAGTATGCTGGTATCCTTTTGATCTGAACATTATGAGTATTTTTATCATGAATTCAAAACAATTGAATTATGATCAGATATAGGACATGAAATGATTTTGGAATTAATTAAATCTGTTACCATCTGGTTAGAAATAAAGACCCTATCTATTTTGAATAAGTTTGGTATCTATTAAAAAAGAGGTGTATGGTAATGATTTTGAATCTATCTGATTATTAATATCATTCAAATGATAAGAATTAGCAAAATCATTTAAATGTTTTGCATTAGATGTAATTCTTCTTTTCCCTATAGTGGTAGTATCACTTTCATGTAGTATACAATTAAAGTCACCAGCTAAAATAATATCTCCTATAAAGAATGATATGATCTTATCAAGATGATGTTTCACTGTATTAATACCAATTCCAGGTATCCAATATACATTAATTAAAGTGTAAGTCTTCCCATTAATTTGTATTGTAACCATACAAAACATTCCTTTGTCATCCTGATAAGACTTAATGGTTTTAGGAATGGGCATACTTTTATTCCATAAAATAGCCACTCCTCTTTTTTTCTGAGTGTGCTCTGAACTAACCAATACTGTATATTTATTTGTGGCTAGTTTATCAATATCTTTTTTCAAGAGATGGGTTTCTTGTAGGAAGACTAAGTTGGCCTTATGTAAATTAATGTATCTTATTAGGCTTGCCCTTTTAAATGGATTATTCAATCCATTAATGTTTAAAGAAATTACTTTTAAAGATGTCATTTGGCATTTTTAAAACTTAAGAATCTTATGATCAAAATAACAAATAACAAGATAAGTAATGTTACATCTCCTCCTTTCGGTGTACCTTTAAATATAGCTGTATTTATTGAATCTCTTATGGGATTTCATATAGGATTCAATTTTGTTTGTAGTGACAATGAATGTACAAAATATATTGTGGATGTCAAAACTATATACAAATAACAATGAACAAGTGAAAATAATGTAAGGATTAAACCTTGCATCCAGCCTGAGTTATAAACTCCAACTTAGAGTAGTATTTACCACTCAAGTTAACCCCCTACCCTAAGCAGCAGTACCTCAGCTACCACCTTATCAATTTAATACTAGTTATATTTAACTGAAGTTAACAGTTTTCAATTCAATTATCTAGCAAGACAAGCCTACACATTTGGTAAAACAGCATCATATAAACTAAAATAAACCTTTTTTAAAAAACTGTTCATACTACTATATACATCCATGTAATATAAAACACTTGTATTCAAATAGCATTCAAATAATCTTGATGTTAGAAATCAAGAGGAGAGAAAATAAGTTCTAACATTCATTTAAATCAAAAACTTTGGCTAATATGATTCAGACATTACATATATTAGGATGCATCTATTTTCTGCCACGTAAATGCAGTTAACAGCTTCCAAAAAAAACCTTGAATTGCTTGTATATGAGCATTTACTCAAACTCATTATTGCCAATAGAATAAAATATTGTATTCATAGAAATTGTTATAAATCATACTTCATAGTTAAGCAGATTCTCAGAAACACATATACATATATACATACACACACATAGACACACACACACACACACACACACACACACATATATATATATATATATATATATATATATATATATATATATACATACACACACACACACACACACACACACACACACACACACACACACACACACACACACACATACACACACACACACATATATATATATATATATATATATATATATATATACATACACACACACACACACACACACACACACACACACACACACATATATATATATATAAATACATACACACATACACACACATATACACATATATATATATATATATACATACACATGCATACACACACACACACACACACACACACACACACACACACACACACACACACACACACACACACATACACACACACACACACACACACACACACACACACACACACACACACACACACACACATCTATATATATATATATATATATATATATATATATATATATATCTGATCTCACTGAGTTGTATCTTTACTGAGCACCATCTTACTTGCTGTCCCTTCAATAAATCTGTCTGCTTTATACAAAATAATGCACAGCAAACACATTTTAGTAATCAAATTTTACAAACATGCTATACTACTGCTTTAAAATATATCACATGACAATTTCTTCCAGTATAGAGTTATAAAATTATTTATGCTTGTCAATCAGATGAATTAAATGAGTTATAGTAATGTATATGTTTGGCACATAGGTTTTTAACACATATTATTAATCTGCTGTTAAGTAGATTTTCAAAAACTCTTGAATAAATGTTTCATTTTCTATGCCTTCTAAAATAAAACATTTACTTACTACAAGAAACTGTATCATTTAAACTCATTATAACTGACATATTTTATGAATTATAACATAGATATTTAAGTAATTATATAAAATAACTCACATTTAGATGTTAAAACTTCATTTTCCTTCACATAGTCGCATTTGTATTATTCCTATTTCCTGGTAGAGTGTCACTTTTGAATATGTGATGTGTCAGTGTGATATTTAGGTCAAAGGTGAGACTAGCTGCTTTCAGCTTCTCTGTGAGAATTCTGAGAATTGAAGCTTTTGAAGTGGCTCATGGACACTGTGCATGAGACAGCCCACATCCCAGATTGTCTCTCTTAACATTTTGGCGGGAAACTTATTAAAAACTAGTGACAAACATTCATTTAGCAGTGTAAATGCATCTAAACATGACAAAACCTTCACAATGCATTCTACAGGTTATTACAGACTCTATGTAAGTGAAATCAAGCCCCAAATTATTAATAAGTAACAAAACTCAACATTTTTGTCCCAAATCTTATTATTTACTGTGTCTATATGATCAAAAGCATTTCTATATATTAATAAAGAAAAGAAAAAAAGAGTAGAAAGTAAAAGGTTGTAAGGCAGAAATAAAAAAAATGTAAGAGAAAGCTATAAGAAGTATATACAATAGAATATTACTTACTGTTTATATTAATAGAGTTAAAAATAAAACATATTATTTACTATTATTTAGTTCTAATTATTATTAGTTAAAGCATGACAGATTATTTACAAACAAGCATAAGCAGTGTAATCAAGAAAGTATAATTAGGAATAGCATTTGAAGAACATATAAACTTTTTACAAGGAATACATATGTTATTATTCTATTAATCATATTTTCATTACTCTTCTCTCCCTGCCCTCCCCCACCGTTTACCCACTACATAATCTAAATAGAATGTCATTGTTTAAACAAAGAAAAGAAGAAAAAGATAAAGAAAAAAAAAATGTATCAAATTACTGATCTTATTTCTCCTCTTCAGAAAGAGAAATAAGTTGAATCACAACTTGCCATTAAATCTCCAGATATTTTGACTAGTTATGAAACAAAACATTTCTTTGCACACAGAGAATAACTTTGATTAAATCTTTTTCAAAATATTTGTTGCTTTCTGGAAATGCAGGAACTATATTTAAAAGATTAATAATAAAATAAAATGATGAGAGAAAAAAAAACATAGTACAAATCATTTGTTTTTAGTCTCTTCTTCTTCTCTGAAGTCTTCCACGAAGTTTCAGTTGCCAGTCTCTTTAACGAAGGACTAGCCCATTCCATTTCTTCTATTTTTTCCAAAATCTTA
This sequence comes from Protopterus annectens, assembly GCF_019279795.1. NCBI lineage: Eukaryota > Metazoa > Chordata > Ceratodontiformes > Protopteridae > Protopterus > Protopterus annectens. Next base: position 250,194,703 of record NC_056726.1, read on the forward strand.
TTTTTTTGATAAACAGTAAAGCAGAGTCTAAGTCATCAAAATTTTAGGACCATCAGGAAGGAAGATTTTAAGCTTGGCAGGAAACAGAAGGTATGTTTTAAACTGTGCTTTTTAAAGCTCCCTTATTAGTGGCAGAAAAACTTTTCTTTTAGCTATTACCATGGAATAATAGTCATTGTCAAAACGCACAGTTGTCTCATTAATCTTAACAGGAGCTTTAGCCCAAGCAGATTTAAGAACCATCTCTTTATCAAAAGATGATAGAAATCTAACTATAACTGATCTAGGATAGTTTTTGTTAGAGTTAGTATTAGCTATAGATCTATGTGCTCTTTCGATACCAAAAGAGAATGCTTCTGGTAAATCTAAAGTTTTAGGGAGCCATGTTGTTAAAAAAGAAGTAATATTGTTACCTCCAATATTTTCTGGCAGTCCAAAAATCCTAATGTTATTGCGCCTAGATATATTTTCCAGGTCATCCAGCTTTGTTTGTAAATGTGTATTTTGTTTCAGCAGAAACTCAATGTTGATTTCCTCTTCTTGTATTCTATTTTCCATGTCATTCACAGCTTCTTCTATGCCTGTCATCTGGATCTTCTGTTGTTGCAGGTCTATATGTAACAAGTCTATTTGTTTTGTAGTTTTTTCTGTGAAGGTGTCTATTTTAGTATCCATTTTATCCATCTTAGCAGTAAGTTGCTGGACTATAATTATCAGAGACTGAAGTTCTTTGTTGATGCTGGAGTCTTGAGAATTTGTCTTACTGGAACTCATTTCAGACTGATAAACTGACAGGAAAATTTCCAAAGTGATTTCTGACAGGAATATTATTAGGATTTCCTTTCTTTTTTAGATATAGTTCAAGAACTATATAAAACAAACATATTTAGAAAGAAAATTACTTCAAAAATTAATTTTTTAAGTAATTAATTCCTGTCAGTGTAATGAAATTGGTGGAGCTGAAGAAATCTGCTGCTATCCTGTGTTCATCCTTGGCCACCGTTTCAAGCTGTTTTGAAAGCATCTAGAGATGTCATTGGGGCCCATTCAGACGGTGCTTTTGGCTGTAGTGAGTATTGACAGGACTCGCTGTCTACACACTGTTTGGGGAGAGGGGGTTATGGAAGTAGCATACTTCTCAACTGTCCATAGTTCCGCCTTATATTTTTGGTCTGCTCCTCATTATATTTGTGGTTTTCTGGCAAATCATTGAAGACTGAAGTCATACATTTGAGTTTCACTCATGTTTCACACTTCATATCCCTCCAAAAATGCATGCCAATAGAGCTCTTTTTATTTTAGCAACTTTCTAAGTTTCTAAGGGCAATATTTGAAATCTGTCCCTATTTTTGGGCCTTTGCTCTCATTATTTTAGGCTTTGTCCAGATTTCTTGTTCTAAGAGGGTGACAGGTATGGCAAGTACATATTTCATGGAAGAGGCCGGGGGAGTGGAAATGAAGTTTGAGTGAAATTTACCAGCTAGTAGATTTGCATCTCGCTCTGCTCAGTGAAAGTGGTGCCAGAGACCGCCTAGTTCAGCACAATGCTGTGTGCTGCCTTTGAGGTTATGGACATAGCTCTAGAAAGCTCTGTGGTTGCCTTTAGTGTGTAAGGCTAGATTGACCTCATAAATAGCCTTATTGGACTAATAGCCCTATTAGTTTCCTCTTTAATTTAATTAGAGAGCTCTTATCTTAATGGGTGTTGCTCTTCCTGATTTTAGCCATGACTTCTTTCCTTTTGTTATATAACCTATAAAGGTTAGGTTTCCATCAGTTGTTTTTAGAGTTTGATTTGCGCAAACTTCTAGTAGGTACAGCAGCCTCTATACAGCCATTTACATGGTTGTACAGGGTTTCTGTGAACAATTCCCTATAGGTGTATGTGAACTCAGGGTTTGGGGGACAATGAATTTTAACACTATTGATTAGTAGGATGTAGTTTGCTTTGGAATAATAGTTCCACTGAGTTTGCTGGAGTTACTGAATTGATTTCTATTTTGAAGGAGACAGTTTTATGGTCTGACCTCACCATTGAGGATGTGACACTGGTGGGGGATGTGCAGCACTCCCCCTATTGGTGAGTATCAGGTCTAGTATGTTGGAACCTCTGATGAGTGTGCACATTATTTGGTCAAGGGTATTGGTGTTAATAAAATCCAGGAAACTTTGTTTGAGGCAGTGCATGTTTCCAGACTTTAGAGGGGTACCCATGTATAGAGTATTTGCTTTAATAGTGAGTGTTTCCAGTAGATCTAGGTATGAGCTATAAGATTCTTGAGGCATAAAGGCTGACCTATAGCTTGCTAGGATATGGTATGGGACTTTGTCAATGGTGACTTGCATGTGGATAAACACCTTGTCCTGTTTAAGTAACCTAAATGTATACTTGTTGGTAATGTAGATCAAGAGTCCTCCATGTTTTGTCCCTGTCTGTACAGTTGATAGTCTACATCTGTAGAAGGCACTGAAGTCTTGCACTGATGGAATACTTTCTGTGAATTTAAACCACTTCTTAGTAACAGCACATATGTCTATATTCTCCAGACTTTGGGGAGCTTATACACAGCAGTTTCTTCTTTAGACTCCTAGCATTGAGCTGTAGCACATTTAGGTTTCTCTGGGTCTTATTTGCTATGATATTCAATTTGTCAGTACAGCATTGCCTAAACAGGACTCTAAGGGGAAGGATAAAGTTTTAGTTAATATTCAGAAGCCTGGGGGGGGGGGGCAGTTGAAGACTATCCTTTGCAAAGCAATGTGGTTTGTTAACCATGTACTCCCATGCTGACAAATATATAATCCCCCTGGAAAGACTGTAGAAACCAAGCCATTATTGAAGTCAGTCATCCTTTGTTTGTACTATGGCATCATTCTTGGTGAAAGTAGAATGCTAATCATTGAAAGGCACATACCTGCCTGAGGCATATTTTTCAGAGAGCTCAATAATGTCTCTCTTCATATAGTTCAGAGAGGAACATCTCAGGTCATTAACACCCACATGAACTATGATCGAATCGTATTGTACCCGTGGTGTAGTGACATGAGTGTGTTGCATAACTTGGCAGATCTGGCTCCAGGTAAGCAATTAATCATTATCTTCTCCTTGTTCAGTCTGGTGATTGGGGCATCTGCATGTTGTACAATGGAGTTCCCTATGACAAGAGTCCTGAGTAGTGTACTTGCTTGCTTTAATGGCTTTGCTCTTGGGGTTCCACTTCGCATAGACGTATGTGTTATGTTTGCTGTTACTTTTGTTGAATGCTTTAGAGATTGTTGATGGTAGGCATTGCTCTTTATAAGCTTAATAGGTCTTTGAGGTTTGGGAAAATTGCTTTTTAGTGCCCTCATTGTAAGTTATTCTATATGTGTGGTGGGCACTGTGTGGTGGATGTAGTGTATGTGTTTGTTCTTGGCAACCTCTTTTATATGTAAGATTTTTGCCACCAATGAAATTACTTATTTGCATCTCTCACATATTGTGTTTGTTTTTAAGGATTAACTGGTTCTCTGTGAACATTAGACATTGTCTCAGGATGCCCCTATTTACCAAGCTGGCTATGGAGACATTTGGAAAGTGCATATCCATGTTGTTGGGACATGTTAGTTGGGCTGCTGTAGTTTTTGACTAGGTTATACCCTGGTCTCCTCGGGTAGTCTCTGGGGTTTGGTACTAGAACAGATTACACTGCAACATTATTTGATAGTAGTGATGTTTCACATGCAAGCTAGCTTCTCTAAGCTTATCTCCATGCAATGGCTTTGTTTTAGACACACTAAGTTACAGGTTTCAGTTCTAAGGGTAGTTTTATAGATAACATTTATTCAAGAACAATACTGGTTTCCTGGGTGGGCACTTAGTATTTTGGATATATGGAAAACATTGGGTGGGAAAAGTACTAAAATAGCTTACACAACAGACAATAGCAATGGAAGAAGGAAGGGGGGGACTTTGGAAATCAGATTACTATAACTGGAGAAAGCTAGAGACACAGACTTTTAAAACTGCAAAGGGAAAAGGGTGGGCGAATTGAGGAAAAAAATTCAAACTACTAAAAGCAGAATTCCTAGAGAGGGATCCAATCAAATAAAGACAATACTGAAACTCTATTCTTATATTTAGAATTTCAGCAGGTACTGGGGCAGACACAAAGAGCAGGGAGAAAAAAACAGTTGCAAAGTGCACTTTTTCCAACTTAATTTGCAATGTGCTGTATTTATACATTTGCTTATTATTTATAGTGGCGCTGTATTGTTTGTGTCCCATGTTCTCTCCACTGTGTTTTTTTCTCAGGGTAGCTCAGAAGCTAGTATCAAGAAGGAGGTTGTTGAACCAGCGCACACCATAGCTGTTAGTAATTGCCTGAGGTGTATTTTCATTGCTGTAATTCCAATACAGACTGCATTTCTGTGAACTGGGGGAAAGCTGATAGATTTGCTGTGAGCAGAGTTGGAACCTATTCCAAACTGATAAGGACACTTTTTGCAACTTAATTTGCACTGTTCTGTATTTATACATTTGCTTATTATTTATAGTGGTGCTGTATTGTTTCTGTCCCTTGTTGTCTCCACTGTGTTTTTTCTCATGGTAGCTCAAAAGCTAGTATCAAGTAGGGGGTTGTTGAGCCAGCCCACATCCTAGCTGTTAGTCATTGCCTAAGCTGTAGTTTCATTGCTTTAACTCCAATACGGACTGCATTTCTGTGAACCAGTGGAAAGCTGATAGATTTGCTGTGAGCAGAGTTGGAACCTATTCCAAACTGATAAGTACACTTTTTGCACCTTAATTTGCACTGTACTGTATTTACACATTTGTTTATTATTTATAGTGGTGTTGTATTGTTTTTGTCCTTTATTGTCTCCACTGTGTTTTTTCTTAGGGTAGCTCAGAAACTAGTATCAAGAACGGGGTTGTTGAGCCAGCCCACATTCCAGCTGTTAGTCATTACCTGAGGTGTATTTTCATTGCTGTGATTCCAATACAGACTGCATTTCTGTGAACTGGTGGGCAGCTGATAAATTTGCTGTGAGCAGAGTTAGAATCTATTCCAAACTGGTAAGTACACTTTTTGTAACTTAATTTGCACTGTGCTGTATTTATACATTTGCTTATTATTTATAGTGGTGCTGTATTGCTTCTGTCCCTTGTTTCTCCACTGTGTTTTTTTCTCAGTTTAGCTCAGAAGCTAGTATCAAGTAGGGGGTGTTGAGCCAGCCCACGTCCCAGCTGTTAGTCATTGCCTGAGTTGCAGTTTTATTGCTGTAATTCCAATACAGACTGCATTTCTGTGAACTAGTGGAAAGATGGAAGGTTTGCTGTGAACAGAGTTGGAATCTATCCCAAACTGATAAGTACACTTTTTGCAACTTAATTTGCACTGTGCTGTTTTTATACATTTGCTTATTATTTATAGTGGTGCTGTATCATTTCTGTCCCCTGTTGTCTCCACTCTGTTTTTTTTACTCAGGGTAGCTCAGAAGCTAGTATCAGGTAGGGGTTGTTGATCCAGCCCACATCCTAGCTGTTAGTTATTGCCCGAGGTGTAGTTTTATTGCTGTAATTCCAATACAGACTGCATTTCTGTGAACTCTTGGAAAGCTGGTGGAGTTGCTGTGAGCAGAGTTAGAATCTATTCCAAACTGATAAGTACACTGTTTGAAAGTTAATTTGCACTGTGCTGTATTTATACATCTGCTTATTATTTATAATGGTGGTGTATTGTTTCTATCCCTTGTTGTCTTCACTGTGTTTTTTTTCCACAGGGTAGCTTAGAAGCTAGTATCAAGTAGGGGGTTGTTGAGCTAGCCCACATCCTAGCTGTTAGTCATTGCCTGAGGTGTAGTTTCATTGCTGTAATTCCAATACAGACTGCATTTCTGTCAACTGGTGGAAAGTTGATAGAGCTGCTGTGAACAGAGTTGGAATCTATCCCAAACTGATAAGTACACTTTTTGCAACTTAATTTGCACTGTGCTGTATTTATACATTTGCTTATTATTTATAGTGGTGCTGCATTGTTTCTGTCCCTTGTTGTCTCCACTCTGTTTTTTCTCAGGGTAGCTCAGAAGCTAGTATCAGGTAGGAGGTTGTTGAGCCAGCCCACATCCTAGCTGTTAGTTATTGCCCGAGGTGTAGTTATATTGCTGTAATTCCAATACAGACTGCATTTCTGTGAACTGGTGGAAAGCTGATAGATTTGCTGTGAGCAGAGTTGGAATCTATTCCAAACTGATAAGTACACTTTTTGCAACTTAATTTGCACTGTGCTGTTTTTATACATTTGCTTATTATTTATAGTGGTGCTGTATTGTTTCTGTCCCTTGTTGTCTCCACTGTGTTTTTTTTTCTCATGGTAGCTCAAAAGCTAGTATCAAGTAGGGGGTTGTTGAGCCAGCCCACATCCTATCTGTTAGTCATTGCCTAAGCTGTAATTCCAATACAGACTGCATTTCTGTGAACCGGTGGAAAGCTGATAGATTTGCTGTGAGCAGAGTTGGAACCTATTCCAAACTGATAAGTACACTTTTTGCACCTTAATTTGCACTGTGCTGTATTTACACATTTGTTTATTATTTATAGTGGTGTTGTATTGTTTTTGTCCCTTATTGTCTCCACTGTGTTTTTTCTTAGGGTAGCTCAGAAACTAGTATCAAGAACGGGGCTATTGAGCCAGCCCACATCCCAGCTGTTAGCCATTACCTGAGGTGTATTTTCATTGCTGTGATTCCAATACAGACTGCATTTCTGTGAACTGGTGGGCAGCTGATAAATTTGCTGTGAGCAGAGTTAGAATCTATTCCAAACTGGTAAGTACACTTTTTGTAACTTAATTTGCACTGTGCTGTATTTATACATTTTCTTATTATTTATAGTGGTGCTGTATTGCTTCTGCCCCTTGTTTCTCCACTGTGTTTTTTTCTCAGTTTAGCTCAGAAGCTAGTATCAAGTAGGGGGTTGTTGAGCCAGCCCACATCCCAGCTGTTAGTCATTGCCTGAGGTGTAGTTTTATTGCTGTAATTCCAATACAGACTGCATTTCTGTGAACTGGTGGAAAGCTGATAGATTTGCTGTGAGCAGAATTAGAATCTATTTCAAACTAAGAACACATTTTGCAACTTAATTTGCACTGTGCTGTATTTAAACATTTGGTTATTATTTATAGTGGTGCTGTATTGTTTCTGTCCCTTGCTGTCTCCACTGTGTTTTTTTCTGAAGATAGCTCAGAAGCTAGCATGAAGTAGGGGGGTTTTGAGCCAGCCCACATCTTAGCTGTTAGTCATTGCCTGAGGTGTAGTTTCATTGCTGTAATTCCAATACAGACTGCATTTCTGTGAACTAGTGGAAAGATGGAAGGTTTGCTGTGAGCAGAGTTGGAATCTATTCCAAACTGATAAGTACACTTTTTGCAACTTAATTTGTACTGTGCTGCATTTATACATTTGCTTATTATTTACAGTGGTGCTGTATTGCTTCTGTCCCTTGATCTCTCCACTGTGTTTCCTACCCACCCTTCCTGTTCTTGTTTTGGTGGTAATCTTGGTGGCTTTGAAAGTGTCTGCCTCTCTTGTAAATTTGTGTTTAGATACTCTTTCTGGGTCCATCTCATTTGCTCACTCATCTGAGTGGAGTAAGATGATATTGTGATTTCTGGCATTTTTACTGTGTACAAAGAGAGCATTTGGGAAGGACAACCCCTGTAGCCTCTTAATCCTGCTCTGTTCCCTCCCACAAAAAAAAATATATATATATATTTATATATATATATATATATATATATATATATATATATATATATATATACTGTATTCAGCTGTTCTTACTGTAACTGTCTTAGTTGCTGTTCTGCATGCTATCTGTTCAGTCGCTCTTACTCTGCACTTATTACTGCTTGCTAGTCGCCTTCTAAATGAATGCCTTCTGCACTTGTTTTTTAGTCATTTGTTAATTCAATTGCATTTAATTAAACTGTATTTGCCGTAATATTGCTACACATTTTTGCTAGACTGCACTGCATTTGAATTGTATATACTGCTGGTTTGGCTGTTTTTCTGTAAAAAAAAAAATTCTAAGTTTGTTTCCTGCCTTTCCTGTAACTAGTCTAGTCCACCAGGACAGTTTGTAAGCTCCTGAGCCCCCCAATCCTTTCTGTGTTGGAGGGAAGCCTTCTAGCTTACCAGTGGGAGGGGTAAGCACTAGGTAGCCTATCTACCACAAGAGGAGTGGCTTCTGGCCTAGAACTTGCACCTTATTGGCTGTTTGAGCAGTTTTTTTCCCATCTCTTTCAACTTTCTGGTTTAAAAGCCGCATTAATGTTTGTTTCCTGCCTTCCCCTGTAACTAGTCTAGTCCAGATACAGACTTTCTGTATCCGGGACTTTTAGTAAGCATCCGAGCCCCTCAAGCCTTTCTGTGTTGGAGGGAAGCCTTCTAGCTTATCAGTGGGAGTGGTAAGCACTAGGTAGCCTATCTTCAATGGAAAGAGTGAGTTTTGACACAAAAATTGTAGTTTATTGGCAGTTTAGGCAGTTTTCCATCTCTTTCAACTTGCTAGCTTAAAATATAGGAGTGGTCCCTGGCCAAGAAATTGTAGCTACTGGCCATTTGGGCAGTTTTTTCCCATCTATTTTAATTTTCTGGTTTAAAAGCCGCACTTGCGCTTGTTTCCTACCTTTTCTGTAACTAGCATAGTCCAGATACAGAGTTGCTGCATCCAGGACTGTTAGTAAGCTTCTGAGCCCCGCAAGCCTTTCTGTGTTGGAGGAAGCCTACTAGCTTATCAATAGGAGTGGTAAGCATAGGTATCCTATCTACCACAAGAGGAGTAGTTCTGGCCCAGAAATTGTAGTTTATTGGCTGTTTGGGCAGTTTTTCCATCTCTCTCAACTTTCTGGTTTGAAAGCCCTTGTTTGCGCTTGATCCCCACCTTTCCCATAACTAGTCTAGTCCAGGTACATATTTGCTGTATCCAGGACTGTTTGCAAGCTTCTGAGCCACCCAAGCCTTTGTGTTGGAGTGGAGTCTTCTAGCTTATCAGTGGGAGTGCTAAGTACTAGGTAGCCTGTCTACCACAAGAGGAGTGGTTCTTGGCCAATGAATTGTAGTTTATTGATCATTTGGAAAGCTGTCCATCTCTTTCAACTTTCTTGTTTAAAAGACCTCATCTGCGCTTGGTTCCCATCATTTCTGTAACTAACCTACTGGAAAGCACTAGAAAGCCGTAAACTGATACAAGCCTTCTAGCTTAAAAGAGAGTCTTTGGAGCGATTAAGTATCAATTTTCTGTATTTTCTTGCTGTACTTAACTGTTTTCCACCTACACGCTGATTTTCCAGCATTTATTGTGATTTAAAAGCTTGGTTTTTTTCACATATTGTACTTATTTGACTGCCTGCACTTTTATAAAGTCATTTTTTGTTAAAATAATTTGTTTAACTGTTGTAGGCTACACACTAAAGTACGATAGCCTTTTCTGATCGCTTGTAGTCGTTTAAAGCTGTTTTAAGTTTACTTTTGATTGTTTTCCTTATCTTTTCAAAATAAAAACAAAAAAAAAAACATTCCTTATTTCCCACCCTTCTAAGCTAGTATAGTCCAGTTTTCAGGCTAGTGCTGAATTCAGGGCTGTGTTACAAGTTTCTGACTTGCCCATACCTTACTTGGATAGAGGGAAGTTTCTCTGTTCACCTGTGAGAGAGGGGAACTTTGAGCAGCCGTCTGTCCCTGGAGGAGTGTTTCCAGCCCAGAAGGTAGTTTAAAAACTGCGTTTGCATGGTTTTGCACGCCGGGAAGCACTGATTAGCCACGGTTAAATTATTCCCAGCTCCACTAAGTTTCCTCTTCAATTTTTCCCTTGAAACTAGTACTCAACCTAAGCACTCAAAAAGCATCCTACAGTCCAGTACTTGCTCAGACCTAATAGCAAGCACTAATATACCCCGACACTTGATTGCCCAGCAGGGCAAGGCTCTTTATCCACCCCTCACCAACCAAGCGACTAAGCAGCTTACCCTACTATTCAGGCATGCCCAAAGGGCAACTTCAGGTGTACTCTCCAGTCCAGCTGGTGAACCTGGGTATCCTATGGCAATGTTACAACTGCCTCATGTACACAGACAACCCTCTCCTCCTACCACAAAACACTAAAATATGCGAGAGATGCAATTATACAGCCAAACTGGAGGCTAAGGTCTCTCCACTCAAGACTGAAACAGACAGTCATGAGGAGAAGGTTAACACTTGCACCACACCTCCAGCCTCACATCAACTTACTAAACCAGCACTGGCAAAAAATACACATATATACACTAAATCATACTCAGAAGCTCTAAATAAAAACCTGCAAAAGCATGAGAGAGCTCCAAAGCAGATACCCAAAAAACCTGCACCTCCCGTCACAAACCAGACAACACATAAAACACAAAATCAATGTGCCACACAATCACAACCCTTAAGGCGAAATAACATACCTAACACACTAGTAATAGGTGACTCTATACTCAGGCACACTGACGTCCCACTCACTAGGCTGGTCAAGGAGAAGGTTTCTGTTAGTTGCCTGTCAGGAGCCAGAATCCGCCACATAACACAAGCACTTCAGAACAAGTACAAATATGACTCTGTCATTGTTCATGTTGGTGTGAATGACCTGAGACGTACCTCCCTGGACTACATGAAAAGAGACATGGAAAAGCTCTCTGATCATGGAGCCCAGGCGAGTATGACCCTGACCCTGAGTAGCATCCTGCCCTCACCAAGAATGATACCTCAGTATAAAGAAAAAAATGATCAATTTCAACAGTTGGCTAAGCTTCTGGTGTCATTCAAAGGAGATCCAGTGTCTCTCAGCCTGGGATGACATGTTCGACAAGCTGCATTGCTTAGCAAGAGACGGTTTGCACCTGTCACCCTTAGGCTTTCTAATACTGGCCAAGGCTCTTGCTGCCCCCATAGTGCCTTTTTTAGAGAAGGCTCAAAAGTCAAACCCACCTCCATAAACAGCACAAATAAAAAAATGAGGGTTATGCTACCCAACACCAGGAGTTTAAATCTCAAAATGCATGCACTCAAAGCACTCCTCAGTATGGAAAACGTTGATATCTGTGCAGTAACTGAAACCTGGTTCAAGGCTCTAGAAAACCACACATTTCGGCCACAGAACATGAACTGAAACACAAAAGGAGGAGGTGTATCCATATTTATCAAGGATACCTACACCTCCAGGTTAGTGGCGCAGCATGATACCTCTGAGATCAACCCTTTGCAACTAACATTGGGCAAATCTGCAATGCAAATTGTGGGCTGTTACAGATCACCCTCCATGACCCAGGACCACCACTCTGCCTTTCTGGAGACACTGGAAAACATGAAGGTCCTACTGAACACCCTGATATTGGGCGATTTCAATTACCCTACCACTAACTGGGAAAACTCCTTGAGTACAAACTCCAGGCTCAGCGCTTCTTGGAATTTATTAAATCAAATGCCCTGGATCAGCTGGGAGACTCCCCTACCAGAGGTGAAAACATATTGGACCTGGTCATCACCAACATGGGCGACAGATGTTCTGTACCAGAGGTCAACCTGTCACTGGTCAGATCAGACCATAAACTAATCACTCTGGATGTCACCACCCCACCACCAACCCCAACCAAGGAAACTACAGTGAAAAACTTTTCTAAAGCAAACTTCACCTTACTTAAGAGAGAGGTGGTAAGTTTTACAGCCTCCATGATGAAGGATAATGCTGCCCAAGATGCAGAATCTTTACAAATGCACTCTATGAGTACCTACAAGGATGCATGGATCATGCCATCCCTAGCAAAACCAAGACTCACTCCCCAAAGAGAAGGAAACCAGTCTGGTGGACCCCTGCCATAAACAGGTTATACAATAAAAGGTGGAAACTAGTTCAGAAAAAAAGCAGATCCCAAGAAGGAAAGACATCCCTGATCAGTATCAGTAAGAAACTAAGGTCCCTCATAAAATCATCCAAGGCTAACTTCAAAAGAAAAATAGCCAAGGATTTGAAAGATAACCACAAAGTCTTCTTTAGCTATGTCAAGAATCTAAGTGGCAACTCACAGATATGCTCTGAGCTAGAGCAAAATAGCACAAAATATACTGAACCTACTGATATTGCCACCATCCTGGCAGATAGATTCAGTGCAAACTTCACCCCTCTCTCACCTCCAAAAGGACCCACAACAATACCAGAAAAGTGCAGTGTCCCAGAAATCATAGATACATAGGTGAAAACAGCCCTTTCAAAAGCCAAAAACACAGCATCAATGGGGCCAGATGGTGTCCCAGGATGCGTCTTGCATGGACTACAGAATGAACTAACCCCCCACCTTAACACGCTGTTCAACCTCAGACTCTCCACAGGCTACGTGCCCATAGAATGGCGCACAGCAACGGTTATTCCGCTCGACAAAGGAGGGGCCACAACTGACCCTGGTAACTATCGCCCCATAAGCCTGACTAGCCTGGTCTGCAAGGCTATGGAGTGCATCATCATGGAACTCATTAACAAAGACATTGGGAACCTTCAAACACTTGACCTGACCCAGTTCGGCTTTGTCAAGGGCAGATCATGCCTACAAAACTTGGTTGACTTCTTTGAGACAGTCACTAAGGGCATAGACGAGGGAAAAGTGGTTCACACAGTCTACCTTGACCTCACCAAGGCATTCAACACCATTCCTCACTCAGATATTATAGAAAAACTCACCAGCATGAACATTAACCCCTACATCACAAGATGGGTTGCCAACTGGCTTACAGACAGAACTCACACGGTAAGAATAGCAGGCTCCAGGTTCGACTCTAAACCAGTCACAAGTGGTGTCCCGCAAGGCTGGGTCCTGGGACCCATACTGTTTGGCATATACTTCTTAGAAGTACAAGCAAACACAGGAGAACTATGGCTAACCAAGTTCTCTGATGACTGCAAACTGGGAGCCATAATTGACTAACCGGCTGACACGGACATCCTCCAAAAAGCCTTACTGAGATGGACACCTGGTATCAAAGTCATGGCCTCAAGTTAAATTTCAAAAAATGCACAGTCATCCCATTTGGGAAAAACAAAACACCCATGAATTACCACATAGGTGGCAGCCCTCTTAATACAGAAGAGGTAATAAGAAATATGGGGACCCAGGTAGATAGTAATCTCTCCTTTGACAATCATATTGCCAAAGTAATTAGGAAATCCTTCTATGTGGCCATTCTAATTACTAAAGGGTTCACATCTAGAAATAAAGAGGTTATAGTACCCCTCTACTCGTCACTCATCAGACCCATCATAGAGTACAATGCCCCATTTGGGATGTACCTCACAAGATGTTTCCAACAGCTGGAAATACCACAAAAGTACTTCACCAAGAGGATTACTGGCCTCAAACATATGTCCTATGCAGACCGACTGAAAAAACTCCAGCTGTACTCAGTGGCATATCACTTACTCAAAGGTGATCTCTGCCTGACTTACAAAGCCATGTCCAGCTCAGAATTGATGGACATGCTCCACCTAATTAAATCCAAGTCACTGTGACCACGCTCTCTAGTTAGCTAAACCTCACCACAACAATAAATAGAACATGCTGGAGGGATAGATTCCTGTCACAGAGACTCCCCATGCTTTGGAACAAAATTCCTATCTACATTATGCAGAGCCCCTCACTAACACTCTTCAAGAGAAAGCTTGACGAGTGGATAGGTAACAGAAAATAGACCCCTGGGATCACTTCATTGGCTCTGCTTGACAGAGGCTCAGTTAATTAATCAATGGGGCAGCGAAAGCCGACACACTCTGGCTAGGCTTATAAATGCCCTTGGGCAGATAGCCTAGTACCTACCTATGAACCTATGAACCTAAGTAAACAGAAAGGCACTGGAATGCAACTTTAAGCAGGTAAATAATAAGTAGAATATTACACTCTAGCAGCAAAACTGGAATTAAGCAGCTGTAAAAGTACCGAAGCACAAATCCTGGAATATAATTCTCAGTACTTCATTTTATTTAACATTTAATCAGTCTGACTGCAATCACTAGCATACACCTTTTTGATAGAGGCCTGGGAAGAATAGTTCCATGTGTAATTTGGAACAGTAGTCACAGATAAACAAAAACAAAAATTACATAATGTACATAGACAGAATTGTATAGCTATACATTGCTTGTTGTAATTAAAAGATATAGGTAGTTAAATACTGTCAGGAAAAGAAACGAGAAAGGAGATGGTAGAAATAAAGTGTTGTCAATTCAAGCATAGGGATAAAAAAATAACAATATCAGATTATAGAAATTAGAAGGCTGGAGTATACAAGATGTATAATGTTAGTAATATTCATTATAGAGCAATTATTGCACAATGCAGTTTAGATGCCATTTAATAGGGTGTGTATTGCACAAAACACAGTAAAGAGCATTTAATAGACATTATTGTGCTATAGGTATAGGGTACGTTTTATATAAAGGTGTGTAAATGATGGGAGTATAAAGATTTTTACCTTCCCTCAGTAAAGATAGGGAGAAAGTAATATATATATTTGGGGATAGCAGTTGTATTTTGCTAGGTAATTCAAAGGAGATTAAGGTTAGGATTTGTCAGGAGTATGACAGAGTGAGCTGGTATATAGATTCTGCCACTACTACAATCACACCACAAACCAAGACACCTGACTATGCAAACATTTTACTAGTATCAGTGTTTATGAAAATAAAAGCTGCAATAAATAGCTAAATGTGGCTCAATTCTGGCAGTAGTTCACATTTCTACTATAACTGTTAACGAAACTACAAGATTAAAGCCCCAAGCAGGGATCAAAATGTGAGTAGCTAGCTTTTACAAATAATTCTAATGGAGACAGAAGTGCAGTATAAAGTATAAATAATGCTACTATCTTGCAATAATACAAAATCTTCCCACAACTGCAAATGAAGCTACAAGACTAAGGCCCCACACAAACTAAGAAAAAAATGAAGACAGATAACTTTTAGGGCAAAAACATGGGTAAAAAGCAGAAAAGTACAAAAAGGTATTATCACAGAGGTTACTATAAGTGCAAATTAAAATATTTAAGACTTACGGCTTTTCCCGGTTAGGGGTCACCACAGCGGAACTCCAGTCCACTCATGATTGGCAGTGGATTTTTACGGTGCCAATTTGCCAGCCCGACACCCAACCTTCAATGAAGGCACTCCCATTCACGCTTGCATCTACCTGCATGTCTTTAACGTCACTCGACTGCGGGGGGACATGCAGACTCCACACAGAAGGCACTCTAACCGAGAATCGAACAGGAGAACCTCTTGCTGTGAGGGGACAACGCTAACTGCTGCACCACCGCAGCTTCAAATTAAAATATTTAAGCAGAATTAAAAAAAGCTTTTTTCTTCCCTTTAAAAAAAACTGTCAAACTTTAGCATTTCCCACACTTCTCAGAGTCTTGAATAAAATAGTTATCCAACTATTCAAGAATATGACTAGCCCTGAAAAACATGGGAGATTTCTAGCAGTAGCATCCTTAAGAGAGGTGACACTATTAAAATCTCCCTCAAGAATAAGAGTCCCTTCATCATGTGCTGCATATGTTGTAGAATCGATCTGACCAGCTAAACCCCACTGCTGGATATGGGTAAATGTTTCCAATAGTAATCACTCAATGCCAAACATATACCACCCCAGCTAATTCCCTTCCTGGAATTTGAATGGGTTGCAACTCCACAAATAATTGATATAACTTTCTTGATCACAATAACTACCCCTCTCCTCTTCCTAGTGGGATGAGTTGATGATGCTATAGGGCTAAACTCACAATAACCACCACTCCTCTTTCTAGAAGGATGAGTTGATGATGCTGTAGACTGAAAATCACAAAAAACAACCCCCTCCTCTTTCTAGATGGATGAGTAGATTATACTATAGGATTATATCCCTATACAGTTAATTTACAGTGCTCCAGATCTGTTGAGTTTTTTTAATACCCAACATATTTATTTTTTTATTTTATTTTATTTATTTAACATTTGTTAACCAGGAAAGTTTGACTGGATCAGGAACCCATTTTCAGGGGACACCTGAGGAGAAAAGCTTCAAATGATACATGAAAGTTAAGACAATTTACATGAACAAAATTAAAAAAAAACAAGTATTAAAGCACACATTAATAATAATTGAATACTAAATAAGTACAAAGAGGTAGATAAAATAATAAAACATGCTAAATTAAAGTGAATTGGTAGATTGCAAACTTTTGTTTTGTTTTTATGTACATCGGGGAGGAGTAAGGTAGAGAATGAGGATATCAGGTGACATGGATCATATCTAGATATGTAATCTAATTTGCTTGATGGATGAATTAATTTCCTTTGCATTTATGCTTAGCATTTTCATGCCAAGACTAGGTAAAGATACTGATCATCATCCCTATAAGCAGGTCAAACTGCAACTTTTGCTGTTGTATTTCATAATAATATTACCCTCTAGTGCTATGGAATATCTTGCCCCTACATCAGTATGACTGCTGCCATAGAAAAGAAAATGTGATTAAGTAATGAAAGGAAAAATTATCTAAACAGAAATGTGTCTGACCTAGAACTATATCTACATATATAGCACAAGAAAAAAGGAAGAAATCTGTGCCTATGAGAGCAAAATACTCCAACTAATATAAACCATAAAAATAGGCACGAGGAATGCTGCAAGGCTTATACCAACAAGCAACAGTGTTTATTAGTCACACAATACATGAAACACTAAAAACAATAAAATGCTTTAACTTTATAACCGCATTTGTCACTCAATGTGGAACTTCATCAGATCAATAAAACACTAGTCCCAGCATTCCTTATATATGTTCCATCTACAATATTTGGCCATTCAACCCACCCCTTCAATTAAAAACACATTTGAACGTAAGTTCAATATTTTTTATTTTTTTTTTTTATTTTACATTTGTTGACCGGGCTAGTCTGGCTGGATACATGTCCATTTTCAGCAGAGACCCGAGGAGAAAAGCTCCACTAAATACTAAGTACATTACATAAAAAAATTCACTACTCTAAGATATAGCAAAAATCAGAAATTACAAAAACAAAAAGAATGAAAGATAATTTCAAAGAGAAACAAGTTTACAATATGCAATTCATTAAATGTCAACAATTGTACATAGATGTACATACTTAAATCTGAACAGTAAAAGGAACAGAAATGAATAAGGTAGAGATGAAAAGAGTGGAGGAGAAACAGAGTATGAGAAAATGGTTAGTCAGGTGTACTGCAGGAACAAAGCCAATGATTTTGGAAGTACAGTTTAATTTTCTGTTTGAATAGTGGCAGGGATGTAGTCATAGTTATGTCGCTAGGTAAGAGATTCTCAATATATTTATACCAACAGTATTCACAAGCCCTAAAAACACATTATAAAAATTCCTTATAAAAACCTTTTAAATAAAACCTGTTAATATACATATAAACATATGTCCAAGAGATGTGACCAAGGATATTTGAGATGGAAAGGAATACATTAACATGAACTGGAAAGAATTTCAGCTCTTATACTTTGCTGCCATCTACTGATAAAACTACAAAAAGAGAAAAGACTACTTAACAGCAGAAAAATGATATCTAACTATACTAAAATAATATATTTTCTCTATTTGTAGTTTCATCAGTAGATGGCAGCAAAATAATAGAGATGAAATTCTTTACAGTTCATGTTAATGCATTCCTTTCCATCTCCTGAGTGAAGGTTGCAAATATCCTTGGTCACATCACTTGGACATATGTTTATATGCATATTAACAAGTTTCATTTAAAAGGTTTTTATAAGGAATGTTTATAATGCCCACCCAATTTCAATTCTAATCAACCATTCCATAACAGAAGGCTATGTTCCTTTGATATGGAAAATATCCCACATCATTCCCCTCCACAAAGGCACCCCTCCACCAACCTCTCCAATTACCACCCCATTGCTATCCTCTCCCCTCTCTCCAAGATACTTGAAAAATGTATCAACCCAGGTCTCCAACTACCTCCTAGCTAATAATCTCCTGTCCAAAACCCAACATGGTTTCAGGCCATACCAGAGCACTACCTCCGCTCTGCTCTCCTTCACCAACACTATACTTCATCATAAAAACAATGGTCTCTTCTCTACAGCCATATTTCTAGATCTCTCAAAGGCCTTTAACATGGTATTTCATGAGCTACTACTCACTACTCTCCCCAACCTCTCCTTCTCACAATCAGCCTGCAGCTGGTTCCACAGCCATCTACACGGACACCAACAATTGGTAATCTGGGACAATAACTCATCACCTCGCCTCACAGTTAATCTCTGAGTTCCCCAAGGGTCTATCCTTGGCCCTCTGCTATACTCACTTTTCAATAACAACCTACATACTGCCACCACACAAGCATCTCTTATACAGTACGCAGATGACTCTACTGTCATCTGCTCTGCCCCCACTCTACTAGAACTACTACAAATCACACAGGAATAATTCTCTTCTGTAGAAAGCTGGCTATCCAATGCTGAGCTCCTACTCAACCCAAGTAAGACAAAACTTTTCCTGTTCCAACCTTCCAAAGCCACCCAAAACACCCTCTATTTCAACATTCTCGCCAAAGACAATACCATCATCTCTCCATCAGAAAACACAAAATTACTCAGTGTGGAAATAGACAACAAACTTAGATTTGACACCCTCATATCTCTCACAAAAAAAAAAGTTCACAAGAAACTTGGTGCATTATATCGAAGCCGCCAATTCCTAGCCAAGGCAGCTAGAATCTCCATAGCCAATTCCTAGCTAATCTACACCCTATTCTATGCATCCCCCGTACTTACCAACCTTAAACAGACAGACCTACACAAGCTGTATGCTTGTTACAGCAAAATTGCTAAATTTGCCACTAGAACCTCCTACTGCAGCCATCATTGTATCACCCTTTAAGAACTAAACTGGCTAGAACTCCCACAACTCTTTCACTTTAATCAACTCATCCTCGCTCATAAACTTATTAACCATCCCCATAACATCCCTTCTCTTCAAACCCTTCTCCAACCCTATCACTCCACTAAGCTCCTAAGATAAAGCAACAAAATCAACTCACTGTTATCAAACCCAAAAACTCAGCAGGAGAAGCCATATTTTCATGTACCATATCTAAACTTTGGATCAATCTTCCACCCTCTATAACTACTCTACCTTCCAGCAGCCTTTTCAAGACTGTGCTCAAATTCCACTTAAATTTGCACTGGCTTTGTCCTTGTTCTAATCCAGACTAACACCCCCACCCTTACCCCCCCCAACTAGAATCTTAACCCAACTATACTACCGCCACTTCTAACCACAGTCAGAATTAGCTAGTTGTCTTAACATACTTTAAAATCTTGTTTGACAACTTTGTTACTAATATTATAAACAACAAGAAACTATCTTAACTTGCAACATTTTCTGTATATACTGTTGATAATCAATATCTTGCCATTGTATTAAAGCCAACAACCTGTAATGTTGTTTACTATTGCTGCAACTTTGTATCTCTATCATGTACATGATGTGGAGCTTTTCTCCCTGGGCATCCACTGAAAAAGGACCTGCATCCAGTCGGAATTTCCCGGTAAACAAAGTAAATAAATAAATAAATAAATACATTTTTAGGGCTTGTGAATATTGTTGATATAAATATATTGAACTTAGGTTCAAATGTGTTTTTAATTGAAGGGGAGGGTTGACTGGCCATATATTGTAGATGGAACATATATAAGGAATGCTGGGACTGGTGTTTTATTGATTTGATGAAGTTCCACATTGAACAAAAAATGCTATGATAAAGTTAAAGCGTTTTATTGTTTTTAGTGTTGCGTGTATTGTGTGACTAATAAATATCGTTGCTTGTTGGTATAAGCCTTGCAGCATTCCTGGTGCCTATTTTTATGGTTTATACCTACATATATACTAACAGTTACAACTACACACTACATCAGAAATATATATATATATATATATATATATATATATATATATATATATATATATATATATATAGTATATACATGAAATAATTTGAGATTTCAAGCTGTGTGGAAAGCCACAGCTCCCTGGCTCCCAACTACCCAGACACTAGGAGTGGGCAGCCACATGTGGAGGGAGATGAAAGGCACCCAAACAAGGCCTGAGAGAAACTTATACCCATTTGTCATTTTGTACATTTACATTAAGCAATAGAAAATATCATGACACAATTGCAGAGAAAAGAGAACACTGAATAAAGCATAGTGAATGCAATGCTAGTATATGCCCTTCAATGATTAAATCAATAAAAAGAAAAATAAATGGACACATAACCTGCTTTGCTGAAAGAAGGTGTCATAGATAGCACCACGGATGGTGATGCAGAAAATATTGACCCTAGCAAAATAGTTTGTAAATGTCATGTAGGAATTAAGTCAGCATAAACATCTGAAACTTCAATAGATTTTTTGGATTGCTTCAGCCCAGATGAAACTGAGGATGGCTTTGTTTTCAAGTGGAGCCTTTTAGCCAAACTTATAGACCATTCCATGTTATTTGGAATGTCAATTGTTGAAAAGAAAGGTGTCTTACATATGTTGAAATACATGCTTACCATCAGAAAGAAAAATCTGCATATGAGATGGATATAAAATTGCTATTTTAAGTCCTTTGTCTCCCAAAAAAATTGTTAGAAAGAGCCAGCCTTTCCATTTAGCCAATGCCTGTTTGGAGTTGTGGCTTTCAAAACATACCTCCTTTTCTTACTTCCTAGATAGTGGATATCTCATTTCTCCCATGCAGCCCAGACCTCTTTTCTCTTTCTGTTGAAAGAATAGGAATCTCACAATAATTGGGTACAGAGGGGCTTCTGCGGCTGGTGGGGGAGCTAAAGACCTCTGTGCCCTTACCAAAATCAATTTAACTAAATGATCGAAGCCCAATGTGGTTGGGATCCAAGTCTGCAGAAACTTAAACATATCCTTTTGTTCTGCTCCCTGCTGCAATCCTAAAATGTACATATTCCTTCTCCAACTCCTATTTTCTTGGCCAGAAACCTTGTCATTTAATGTCAGAACAAAGTCTTAAAGAAAGGCAAGCTGATACTCAGTTTCCTCCAAGCACAGCAAAAGATCTTGTGTAGTATTTCTGAGCTGTCCCATGTGATTTGCTATGCTGGATAGCATGTGCTTATTTCTTGCATGTGTGATTGAAGAGTAGGCTAGAATGGGCCCATGTAGATGGTATGTTTCTGAATTGTGCTATCTGCAAAAGATTGGCATTTGGGGAATCAGCAGGCTGTTCATGGTTCCACCTTTCTCAGTCCTTATTCTCCAATGAAGTTTCATCAGCCAGAAAAGAAAAATCATTTGTGGCACTCATACTGCTAGCTTTTGGAGAACACAGCAATTCTAAGTGTACCAGCATCTTCAAGGGTATCTTTTTCCAATGCATAAATGAATAACCCAGGCAGCAATGAGCCCTGTGGTTAATACATAATCAGCAAAGCTTAACTGAAAAAGTCATGTGGAGTTTTAAAATTTGTGTATATTCAAGAGCATACAAAATCAGGTGTCACATTGTCTGGTGTAAAACCACACATCTAGAGTAATACTTCTGATGACAACTGCATTATTACAAGTCCACAGTTTAAGTATGGAAATCTGGTAATTGTTAAAAGATTTTAAGGGTTTAAAACTGCATTGCAGATGAACTGATAAAACATGTTGAAGATGCCATATTTATTGGCTCCACTCACTTAAACACTCTTAGCAAGGTTGTTCCAGATATACTCTTCAATTGCTGTCTTGAAAACATACAAAACAGAATGTCCTTGTCTCATGATTGTAGATTGAGTAGTATGCATATTTCACTTTATGATTGGACTTGCTATCCATATGCTTAAATTCTGGCAGTCCGCTGGCAGCTTTTTTTAAAACACTACAGAACCACACTTGTGTTAGCCAGTGAAAGCCTGATTGGGATTATGAAAAGCCCACAACACAATGGTAATTTTTTGCTCTTCAAAAAAATCTGCTACTTCTGCGCAAATATTCAGTAACTGAATGGAATATTTCTCTGTATCTTTTTTTATAGCTCCTACCTTGGGAATTTTGCACAGTTGAACCAGTCCACCTTCCTGCCATGTTCAAAGGTGGGCAGTAGGAGTGTGAATCAGACACTGAGTGCCCATTTTCCATGACTGGTTGGAAATATCTTGCTCACTATTTTACCCTCATTGCCCAACTGGTCAGGATCCTCAATGATAAGACAGGGTCTAAAATGCCATGGCACAGATGCATGCTTTAAAAACAACTGGTATGTCCTGGGGTGCTGCCCTATGAATGATTGAGTGATTGTAAAATCTTCATTCCTGTGACAGACAATGCTTGTACAGAGAGGCTTTGCCACAATCATTGACTATAGGATCGGTGAGTATCTATTTCTTATCCCTCCATGCTCAGTTTCTCACTGCCTGACTCTGGTAGCTCATTCCTTTCACTCTCTGCTCAGTTCCACACTGTTCAACCTTGTCATCTTTCTTCTTTCTATTCCCAACAGCTCCTCAATGCCTGACCTTGGCTTCTCAGTCCTTTCCCTTCCTGACAGCTCCTGAATGCCTGAACTTAGTTGCTCAGTCCTTTTTCCTGCACATCTCTTCAGGGCTTGACTTTGGCAGTGCAATCCTTTCCCTCTCTGTTCAAATCCCAAGTTTGCATTCTTGCTTGAAGATTTTCTCTGTGTCAGATTTCATCTGTTCAGTCCTATCCTTTCTTGAACACTTCTTTATTGCCCAAGTTCACTGGTCTACATTACAACGTCAAACTCACAGAAGTCTGAACTTTGTAATATCGAACCCAAATGTTCTAAATATGAAAATAGCGAAGTCTCAGTACACCGATTTTTTTCCCAGGGAAAAACATCGGTGGGCCGTTTTCGGGGCTTTGCTATTTCCTCCACTGTGGTGCGATCTCAGATTTGGTTTATTTAAGTAGGGGGGTGGGGGCACAGCCCCCCACGTTAGTTTAAGTTTAAAGTGTAAGTATTATTTTTTTTGTACTGGAACAGTGATTTTTTTTCCCTGGAAAAAAAATTACTGTTCTGTGTTTTCATAATTCTTGGGTTTCGTACTTCATGGTTCCAAATTACAACATTCAAACTCCTGAGAGTTCGACAATGTAATATAGACCCCAAGCTCACTACCTGGTCATCCAAGATATAGCCACAGTTTTATTCCTCTATACCTTGAAGCCAGCACATTCCAGTAAACACTTAGCCAGTTTTTGAAATTACCATAAATCTAAATATTTGAGGAAATACATCCCTTAAGACATGTAGACAGTCTTCTTCTTCTTCTTTTGGCTTTTCCTGGTTAGGGGTTGCCACAGCTGATCACTGTCCACTCATGATTGGCAGTGGAGTTTTATGGTGTCGAGTTGCCAGCTCGGTGCCCAACCTTCCACATAAGGCACACACATGCACGCACTCATGCCTATGGCCAATTTAGTCTATCCAATCCACCGTCTGTGGGATGTAGGAGGAAACCGGAGCATCTGGAGGAAACCCACGTGACCACAGGGAGGACATGCAGACTACACACAGAAGGCACCTCAGCCGAGGATCGAACCAGAGAACCTATTTCTGTGAGGCAAGACATGTAGACAATATTAATAGTAAACTTTTTCGGCACATTTAGTTGCATTTCAAACACTGAAGTTCTGTTTAATGTTTTGCTTGAAATTTGAATATGAACATAATCGGTAAGATTATGATGTACCTATGGGTAAAAAGTTATGAGTTAAAAAAGAAAATTAGCAATGCATTTACCAGACCTTGTCTGCACAAGAGAACACTGGCATTTAACACACGTAATCATGATGTCTTATTTATATTATAAATGTTCTAAAAATATGACAAAAGTGCAAAAACATAAAACTACTAGTACATAAGTCAAATATTTTTTTTCAATAAATGGCTTTATTAAATTAAATTCAAATATTTTAACTGAAGTTTGTGATATTTATACATAAGTCACTGAAAATGAGGAACAGTGGCTCTCTTGTTAAAGACAATTCCCCAGATTTAATAAACTGCTTGTAGAAATAGTGCAAGCCCTGCACGCAGTGTACATTGGCTGTGTCTGCAGCTCCCTCTTGGCAACACGCCTTGCATATTAATGAAGGCTCACTACTGAGGGAGAGCCATGTACATGGTTACTGAATCAGTGTAGGGGGTGTATTACAGTGCTTGGAGATGTGTAATACACCCCCTGCACTGTCAAAGTGCCAGACAGCACTACAATATTAAATTTAAATGTGTCCTCGGCCAGTTGTAAAATGTATATGTAGGGGGTGTGTTACAGTGCCTGTAACACACACCCTGCACTGTCAAAGTGCAGGACGGCACTAATATTAAATAAATATGTGTGTCCTTAGACAGTTGCACAATTTCTATGTAGGGGTGTGTTACAGTGCCATTGTCCTTTTTTTTTTTTTTTTTTGTGTTTGCACGATGCAGAGTGGCACTTAGCAATAAACATGTGCCAGACATCTAAAAATAGAAACTGGATAATTTTAATTTTAATAAAAAAGGTCAGGTTTAAGCATAGCCGAGTGGGTTTTTGTACTCAGTCATGCTTAAACGTAACAGAGAGCTATATAGAACAATATAGCTCTAATCAACATATCTTCAGTAGCTGAACAGTTAGAATAATGGCCTCATGTGCAGTAGGTGCATGGTTGGAATACAGGCCATTTAGCTTTTTACATTCGGTAGGGAAATGTTATAAATAATTTTTTTTTTATGTATACATTGACATTTGTTTACCGGGTGAGTCCAGCTGGACCAGAATTGCATTTTACAGAGGAGACACGTGGATAAAAGCCCCAGTTACACACAAATGTCCAGTAAATTAAAGTTACACTACTGGATAATGTAGTGAAATGCATATGTTTAGGGGATATACAGTAAAATAGATACACATAATAAATCATCATTAATGAACACATACATTCAATAATTTTTCTTTTACTTTTTAAGAACTCTGGGTTGCTCGTAACTATGCTCTGCTAAGCCAAGCTAAGCATGCTCAAACAGGACCTGTTTTAGCAGTACTTAGCAACATGCAGCTATACTTAGCTGTTTTGAGCACTGATTAGCAATGCTAGTTTAAGCAGTCCTCAGCTCAGCTAAGTGGGTTTGCACACTGCTAAACATTGCTAAGCAATGTCAGTTTAAGTACTACTCAACTAAGCTTAGCAGGTTTGTGGGATGCTAAGCTTTGCTTAGCATTTTTAAAAATGGTCCAATGGTGGCAAAGGGAGGGAAAACAGCCTTATTTAAGTTGGCCAGGTGAGAATACAGCCAGAACCTGTTGGAGTTTAATCACTGCAGGAGCTATGGTTGGAGTCAGAGAGGGAGTGCATTTCTGGGTGCATCGCTGGGGCATGATGCAATCAAGGGTCATGGTTGGGCTCCTTGTCAAAGACCATGGTGACAGACTGCTGCAGGGCCATTACCAGGGCTATCAATTCAAGTTAAAGGCCTGAGACCATCTGGCATGTGACCTCACCAATGTAACTGAAATACCCCGCACTGATGAGCAGGTGCATTATCATTATGATAACCTGAAGTGAAGGAATGGGGGAGTTCTTGGCCCAAAGGATCCAAGATGCTTGGGACCAGAATGGCCCAGAAGTTTGTAAGTATAGGAACCAGTGATTTATCAAATTGTAGTATGAATTTCTAATAGACAGGTATGCATAATAGTGTGTTTTCCCCACAGCTGCAGAGGAGAGGGCTCACAACATGGAGGCCCAAACAGGGTGCCTGGCCAGAATGCACTGAGAGGCTGGTGAGTACAGAAATATCTTGCAATATATAGTAATCTAATTAAGAAAGAGTACAGTAGTAACTGCCAGTAGGTATAGTGTGGTGAGAGTGTACTGCAATGAATGTGCACATAGACCTGGACTGATATAAGTGAGTATTGCCAGGTACAGATCAATATAGATGAAAGCATGAAACATGCTACTGTTACGTAAACAAAGTTGATACAGCATGAATAATGTATGGGAATAACATGTATATTGTATTAATAATGCATGTTCTGGTAATAAAGTACACTGGCACTAAAAATGTGAAGGGAATCAATTAACTGCATCCCTGATCTACAGGAAATGCAGTACAACCGCAGTCAGAATTGTGAAGAAATAAAGGTAGTACTCTTAGATTGCATCATAACAGATGTGGTCCAATGCCTGCATTATTTAAACTGTAGAACAATATAGATTGTCAGCTGTATACCAATCACTGTGTCATGTCACTCTCAACAAATCTGTTTTGCCAATTGTTGTGTGCATTCTGGGCTGTTTTTCAAGAAATCAAATGTTACAGGTTTTGTGAGGTAAACATGGGTTTAACATCATGAAGTGAATGAAGGCTGGACAATAAATAACTGTCACACTAAAGTGTAGTGTGGAGCTGTACTACAAGATATAATGCAATATAGTTGTTCTGCACTAAGATTTGAACCTAGAGTAGTACTGTCTAAGGTATTATAGTGTATTTCTCCCAGGATTGTCTTGTGTTAATCTTTGCATTTCAGCTATATGCATCCCTAAATATAGGTACGCTGATGCAGGCAGGTATGAAAGTTTAATAACTGTAAACTGCAAATATACCATCTGCAAATGTATATGGATCAGGTAGGCAAACCAGCACCCTGATATGGTCTGTACAGATCACACATATTCCCATCCATGAGGAGTTAATTGTGTACACCTGCATTCCAAGTATTAATACACAATTCACCTACTATCTCTGTCATGCATGAATCACATGCATGTATGTTCAACTGTCACTGCAGTCTTGTGTGACATTTTACCTATATTACCAGGACACATGTCACCAGGTGAGCTTTAGGTACATATCATTCAATCAGCACACAGCAATAGCTCAGTGTGTTAAGCAATATATATGTATTTCATTTTGCCGCACACAGACCAGGGTTTGAATCCAGGGACAGGTATTAAGATATATTTATAGTAACAGACAAGTAATACTGACTATTCATAGAAGCAGTCATGTGATGTTAACATATTTTCCACCCACAGTACTTACAGGTAAATAAATGTCTGTAGTAGCTGTATGGAGGGTATACTAATGTCTATGTCCAGATGCAGTAGTGAGTAAACAGCATTTCTCAGCAAGGTGATAACACGCCATTAAATAAAATGACATAAAGTACACTTCAGTTCCAAGTTAATAAGACAAATTAAATGGCCTATTGTTGGTACGGCTGTATAGCTGTTGCAGCTGTGAATGCCTGCTGATAGTCTAACCCCATTCCTACCAATGATGGCAGGATAAGAGTAAACTCTCTGTACTGTGCACAATACATGTCTCTCAAGTGTCAAGCTGACATGGATAGTGATTGCTGCTCCCAAAAACCTTGCACACAGATATAAACCCAGTTAAAGTATGCCAGTAGCACACTCACACAACATCAGTGCAGAGTACACCTTGGTAGTCAAATATGTTCCCCTGACATGTAATAGTCCTCTGTAGTTATGTACCTGTAGGTGTTTTGGCTTGGCCAATATCATCCCATCTGGATAGCTTGAGAAGTATATACATGCTACAGAAGCTATAGGGAACTTATAGACATAAAGTAAGGGCAGACCTGTAGAGTATTGAGCAGTACTGTTGTGAAATATTTAGCCTGTACAGTTGGTAATGGAATGCCCCCCCCCCCCTTATCTGCATCACAAATAATTTTTCTTATACTTTGGGTATGGTTCCATTTTCAAATATGGTAATAACAAAAAAGCAAAGAAGCACACTGGTGTAGCCCAGATAAATTCACCAACCTTTATTGAAAATAGCACAAAAAACTCCACTGACTAAGCACTTTCACCCTGGTATGGCATCTTCAGACTCGACTCTGAAGATGCCCTACCAGGGCGAAAGTGCTTAGTCAGTGGAGTTTCTTGTGCTATTTTCAATAAAGGTTGGTGAATTTATCCGGGCTACACCAGTGTGCTTTTTTGTTATTACCAGTTTGTTCATCCACTTGGAGCCATTTTCAAATATGTTTTTTCTCAAAACCTAATGTTGGGCAATTGTTGTATTATTGGTTGCATACTAACATACCTTGTTGACATACAAATGTTGTTGGCCTTTTGCTGTAACTGTTACTGGCATGCTGTTACAATAATGACTGTTATTCCATTTATGCCTGTGTTCTGTATGCTATGCAATTCTATTGTTCTGGGTTAATTGGAACATCCATGCATGATGTTATAACTAATGTTGAAATGTTTTGTTCATGACTAACCAATACACTTTGACAAACCTCAACACCATACCACACTTGGGTAGGCTGGTTCCAGTGGATCCGCCTATCCCACCTCATCTGGCCATGGCACCAGGTCCCAACATCTCTCAGACCTAACCTGGAGCTTTCTCCTCCATTGGTCCTGCACCACCCTTGGGTGGAACCGCCTCATAGGATGGGGCCCATTCCACCCTAGCGTGAATGCGGAGAGGATATTGTCACTTGAAACCAGTTTCCTGGGTTGGTGCACAGGGTTAGCCAATGTAATTTGGATGACCAACTGTGCCAGATTGAGGGCAGACTGGTGCACTTTGAGGAGCAGGCAACCATCCCCCAGCACAGCCACCTTTGGGGCCATGAAGGGGCAGTGATGACTGCCCATTGGTGGGGAGATCAGTCCCACTGTTTCCATCTGGCATCTGGGGGCACTTGGTCCTCCAGTTCCCAAACACCCTCCCCATCCAAGGTGTTTACCCCCTCATGTGTCATACACTGCCCTGTCTGCTGTCTTGTCTGTCTGCAAATACAACCTGTCCTATCCAACTTACCTCCCCAAACATACCTGCAACCCTTTCCCAACATTACACTCCCTCCTTAAAAAAAAAGACCATCTGTCCCACAAATAAATATTGTTCCATACATAGCTCTGCATTTTTCTCCACATACACTGCCATTAATCAATCATCCCAACAATTAATAAACAAAGTTATGTCACCTACACTCCTCCCTGTGGGATATGATGCTCCAAATTCCAAATTGTCCACAACATGCACTGCTGTTGCTATTGAAGAAATGGAGAGCTATGGTCATTTCCTATACCCATCTGCTCATCCCTACCTGCTTTTCATATTGTTTTCCCCTGCTTGCCCCCATTTCACCACTTTCATATCACTCCTTTTTTCTTTTCTTTTTTGGAAATAGCACAATTTTAAGTGAGGATATGCACCGCTTAGCATTGCGGTACATTTTCAAACCTGTGCAAACCTACTTTCTTATCATCCCTTTTTAATTTTCATTTTTTTTTTGAAATAGCACAGTTTTAAGTGGGGATAAACACCATTTAGAAATGTGGTGTGTCTCGCAAACCCATGCAAACCCACTTAAAACTGCTTTAATCACTTTACCTGATTCTGACACTGTTCTGCACATCAATAAAATAACCACCGCTGCCAAGTCTCAGACCCAGGACCCTCTGACCTACAGAATAGTGCATTAGCCCAGTAGGCCAACTCAGCTCTGGGAAATTGCTGCTGTTCCTATAAATATATCATGCAGTCCAGTGATGTAACAGGAAAAATATACACCCCTGCCTGGTATTGAACCCAGGATACTCTGAAATGCAGTACCAGTAGCCCACTAGGCCAACTTGGCTCTGATGAGTTAATGGTATTTTTACAAAGATGTCCTGATTATCAGTGACACTACTACATATAATGTGATAATTGACAGCATAGTTGGGCCTGTGATGCAGACACTTAACCAGTACACAGCCAAAGACATGTTGATGGATTGACAGGAGGTTTACCATATCAGGTACAGCTGACAACTGCACAGACTATTGTAGAATATCCACAGTTGTGTCACCTACTTATGGCATGGTTGTCATCAGACCTATTCTGTGAGTTGATGTATTAGCAAGTCACTG
The DNA here is from genome assembly GCF_019279795.1 of Protopterus annectens. Taxonomy (NCBI): domain Eukaryota; kingdom Metazoa; phylum Chordata; order Ceratodontiformes; family Protopteridae; genus Protopterus; species Protopterus annectens. The sequence continues at coordinate 250,224,715 of NC_056726.1, forward strand.
CAGACTGAGGTTACAAAAGCATGACAGACAGGTCAGTGTCACACGTCATAGCCATCCAAATACCCATGTGCATGCCAATCCTGTGTAACACACTGTATGCATGCACATATGTCTTGTAATTACACCTCCCATAATAATGACTCAGCAGCTCTATCTGTAACATTACTAGCATGTCTGACATCTGGACACCCACAGTTCAGGCCAACAGTCCAGTTTGTTGCACGACAACTACATGCTTGCCAATACAACATAGAAATAACTGAGCTCTGCAATGTCCAGCAGAACTGGTTCCTACTACTGCAGTCACTGCCACTCACAGTAGCACATCAAAAGTCTGGAGGGTGGGACACATATCACAAATATGAGTATGTGTCCTAAATGTCCCCTACCACTCTGTGGATGCACTACTACTTAACCTATGCAGCAGAGGTACATGCCTTACATGGACTGTTATGGGTACCCTCACCCTGGCCATGCTGTGACACAAGAGATGACACTGCTCCCTCACTGGCATATTCAGCTTGCTGTGTCCCAATGTGTTCACAATCCTCAGTATGACTCCTGACCAGAATGCAGCAGTTGTGGCCTGCTACACATGCAGCTGTATGTTCAGCTACCTGCTACAGACCTACCATACCTCCCAAACACCTACAACAGGGCATCCACATAACACCCATACTTAACGGTTTAGGAGTGGATTGTTCAGGTGACAGGGGCATGCGTCACAGTCTCCACCTAGACATATATGCATCTGATAGACCAGCATCAACTTCAGTAGCATGCACATTCAGTTAAAAATGATGTATGACACTCACATCTGCCTGTCTCCTTACTGACCCCAACACACATTGTCAAACAGTAACCTGCCACAGAATTAGAAAGTCTGTTAACATAGAATGCAAAACTGTGGCCATACCACATCAGTCCAAACAGTGAGCAGCATTTCTACCTACCCTCTATGATGCTGTAGCTCCCACATCTCAATAATGTCCTCCTCACAGTCCAGGAAAAGGGCCAAGGCCTACATGAAGGCCTTAATTATAGCACTGTGTTGCCATGCCATTGGCTAATAGCAATGCAACCCAGCTGTTCTGGATGCTATTAGCAAGTGTGAGTCAACAGATTTGTGCACAGGAAATCACCTGTTCATGAGCATTACCTACAAAAGGCAAGCTACTGCCTATGGTAAACAGGTCTGTGACTGCCTTCATGAAGACAGGCTGCACTTTCCTAGGAAAACTAACATTGGATTTCAGCTCACAAAGGAGTACAGCACTATACCAGGTATGTCCTAGAATTCCCCATGTAATGGAATGCAGATGGGGGAATGCAGTCATGGGAAATAGGAATTTCTACAGTAGGTCTCAACAACATATTTTGGAATGACATGTTGTGGTTAGTCAGCTGTCAAGCACCTACAGTCTTCCCTTTTGGCTCTGTCTGCAGTGACATAGATCACAGCTCTGACCCATGAGTCCTCCCAGCAATGGTCAGCTCATGCACAAATGCTACTGGATTGTCTGTTGTACAATAGTGACAGCAACTACTGGTTTTTACAGCTGGATAGCACATATTGTACTGTCTGTGAGCCCCTCTCAGTCTGCGAACGCCATACAGGGTTAGTTCAAAGATTGTCCAGGTGTCCCTGACTGTTCCTGATGTACTCTGGCTAGGTCACTGTGTACTCCACACCTGTATCTCATTGCCTGACAGCCATGGCTAGCATACCTGGTGACACCCTGCAGCAGGACAGCAGGTTATAGGCAGTAGTAGTGGGGGGACACAGCCTCTGCCTCAGCAACAGTGTGTACATATTGAGCATACAATGTAAAGGAATGAATAGAGTACCAGATATCAATGTACCATTACTGTGCTCTGAGGGGACTGACATGTCACAGACACATTCCCCACACTCTGGGGACACCCATTATATATTGTCCAACTGGTTTCCAGATATCCACATTTGTCTGGTATGGGGTCCATATATATCAGGCATATGTATACATTCTGCAAAAATCTGGGTACTGCAGATGTTGGACACCTATGAGGAGGAAACTCTACAATACATATACACTGCTCTCAGTTATTGTGTAGCACAGATGTTGCTGGAATGTCCACGTGCACTTGGAGTACCACTCACATATTTGTCAGATGTTGGCTGTATGACATGGTACTATAATGTTGCCCATAGGGGACACACCACAGTCGAAGGCAGTGATGGGTGTGGACACATAACAACACAGTCTGTCACAGAACACAGGCCATAACTGGTATACCTAGGACCATATGAGGTTACTATGCTATGTGCCCTGAGCCCCCATATGCCTAGGCCACATGTTAGCCCTTGTGTATGCAAGGCAGCACCTGATGCCTCAGTCCTACAGGGGCACAAGGGGTATCCCAAGGGTGTCTGTGCAGTTAACTATCCAGTTATAAATGTTCTGCCTGCAAAGGAGTAAATAGCTACCCTGCCTGATGCGGACAGGGTGACCATTCCACAGCAGGGTGAGTGTGTGGGACACATACCTGAGCCGCCAAGAAGACCAGATGATGTCACACACCAGGGTGTGTGTGTGTGTGTGTGTGTGTGTGTGTGTGTGTGTGTGTGTGTGTGTGTGTGTGTGTGTGTGTGTGTGTGTGTGTGTGTGTGTGTGTGTTAATAGAGTAGAGCTTGAGGTGCACTTGTACAGCAGTCCCAATAATGTGGACTCTGTGATTGCCTTGCATTCCAGACAGAGGACACCTCTGAGGATTATGTATAAAACTGGGTAGAGGGTCAGGCTTATAGCCTATCTGTGTATGGTAGATGTTTGAGGCCCTGGTACTCCCTGGTGGGAAACCTCTGCGATGTCCCCAGCTGCTGCATGTGCTGTGTGAGGTGAATGATGACTGGGGCATTTTACACAATAATGGGCCTTATTGTGTGGAATACAGGGATGTTACGACACCATGTCCCTGGATGACATACCCATAGGTATGAGGTGGGTCATGTAAAAAGTTTACCATATATGCAGTTGATATTATGACAATATAACACAAGCAACATGGTGGTGAAATATCGTGTTGCCTTTGACCTGTGTGCACAGATCCCACACGACTAATTGCATGTCTAGGATGTTGTTAGTACTGTGATAATATGTGGGGATGTCTCTATCTCCCCAAACAGGTTGACACTGCATGTCCTGGTATGCAGCCTGAGGCCATATTTCTGGCACCAGTCAGGTATTTGTATGAAACCCTCCTAGGCAGATGTCCACATCACTAGGGTATCTGGTGACATCATACAGCAGCAGTCATCTGCAGACATGGTTGGCCATAGGCCAATGGCTGTGCCCTGCACCAAGGCCCAAACACAGAACAAAAGGTTATGCTGCTAGTTATGGTTCAATTGCTTGGGGTGGATTCCCCTATGTGGATTAGTTGGGTCATGTCAGTGCACCAGTGTGGTACACTTATGGTACCATATGGTGTGATGCATACTTGGGAGCACATATCTATTATGGCCAGGTGGGTTATACTGTCAAATACTTTCTCCAGGTCAAGGTAGGCAGTGTGCACTGTAACACCCCAGTCCATGGCTTTGGTGACTGTGTTAAAGGGATCAACCAAGTGTAACAGACATGATCCCTTCCTTGGCAAACCCTAACTATGCATGATGGAGTGTGTGGAGGTCACCAATGTCCTTGTTAATGAGGTTCACTATAAACTGTGGTATGGCCTTGCAGAAAAGCCAAGTTAGGCTGATGAGTGTATAATGTGAGAGATTGGTGGACACACCACCTTAGTGTAAAGAGGTGGCAGTGGTTGTCCTTCATATGGCTGGGACAAAGGCAGTAGTCAGGTCTTCTTTGAATATAGTGGCTTATGTTGTTGCAAGGTTATGCTTGGGGTCATGTAGGATGCATCCTGTAATGTGATAGGCTCCCATAGAAGATGTATACCATGACTTTCACTTGGCAGTGGTGACCTGTTTCCTACATAAAGGAGAAGGGAGCAGGTACTGTGGACATCCTGATGTACTGATGGGGGGAACAGAGGGTGAAGCCTACACTGACTCTGTCAGGCATCAAGTATGCTATACCTACAGCACTGGTATAGCTGGTGCTCTTGACCACCACAAGTGAGCAGATGCAGGTGCTTCCTGTGATGTTGCAGACATATGTGCAGAATGGGAGATGATTGTCTGTAGTGGATGTTGACAATATGGGCTCTGGGTTTGCTGTGCATGTTTCCAGGAGTGATCCCATTCACTTGCTCACATTAACAAGACATTGCTTGCAAATGAGCATCTGCTGCTACATTGTCTCAGACAGCAATATGTCATCCTTGTTATAGACACTTAAGTATTACAGTTGCCCACCAGACAGATATACGTATCCTTGCAGAGGATGATGTAGTCCTGTCAGGTATACCTGACTCCATGCATCTATACAAATGCACATCTAGCACATGTGTGTATGTGTGGATATTGCTGCCAGTCCCTACAGAGGGGTTTGGGGCTGTGAAGCTGTGTATACCACCTCCCAGGAGGCTGTATTTCAATTTAGAGGTGTATGTATGTGTGACCCTAGCTAGATGGGTATTGTGGGAGATGGTGACTGCAAACATGATTGCATGATGGTTGCCTTGCCATGGAGGATGACACTGTATGGATGCTGCAGTGGTAACATCTGTTATGTAATATCAATTGCAACACACCTTCATCTCATGTGAGGGTAGCCCCTAGCTGCACTGAGGTACTTGCAATTTCACTGTTGATGGCTCTATGGTCATTTGTGTGCTGGCATGGGTACATATTCCAATGTTTGTATGAGTCATTCAAGTGACCCAGGATCAGGGTACAGATCCAAATCAGAATACAGTTGTTGCAGTCCATATAGGCAGGGTGGGCTTCCTGGTCACATGTGGTGGCCGGTAGCTAGCTATGATTTGAATAGGTATGTTGCCAATGGTGAACTGCCCCTGCGGTGTCCCCTGTGCATCTTGCTGCTGTACAGTGTGGAGGTGTGTATATGTCTCATATATACTGAAATCACATGTCCCATGCCATTTCCACCCACAATTTGGGGTTTTACTGTATGATAGGATGGTTGACCAGGTAAGGCTGGGGTGCTCTCTGCAGCTTTGAACCATGTGTGTGTGTGACTGCATAGATGTAAGCATTTGCCAGGGTAAAGAATGCTTGCATTGAGGGTAGAATCATATGTAGACACATAGGGTTTAGCAGCATGGCCTTCAATGTGTGCTGCACTGACAGTTGTATGTTGGTAGTGATAACCTCACCACTTTTCCTAATTAAGGCCATATGGGGGTGGCGAGAACCATTGCCAGATGCTTGAAGGCCAGTTGAGACAGATGAAGGCCATCTGTTGCAGAGCATTGTGGTCTGTTGACCATATCATCTCAGGCTCACAGGTACTGGAACTTCCTGGAATATCACAGGAAAAAAGGCCACATGTTAAGGTCAATCATTTCCTAAATGTATTGTGGCATCAGTCTAGGTGACAGTGGAATGCTGCAAAAGGATAGGGACATATCTGCCTGGGACACATAATTAGTGTGCTCACTCATGTCTCACTGCATATAGTCCAGGGGCTTACATGTGATGTCAGGCACACTAATATGGACTGTGACAGACTCATTACAGTACAGTACCTGTTGGTGAGAGACAGCAGTGCATATGCGATATGGCAGAGTCTATCACCTGACACACAAGTAACTGTGACCATCCACATATACACAGAAGAAACAAGAATATCGGTGAACTGACAGTTCATAGGTAACCAAATCACAGAAAAAGAAACAAATTGAACAACATACTATGAAGTTTATTCATAAAAACGATAAAGGCAAAGCTTTCAGGTTCAACAATCCTTCCTCAGTGCAAGATAGAATAATCATTCTCTTCCACATTTACATACATTTAAATACAAAATTCCATTGATTATTCAATAAAGCACAGCCAATCAAATTTAAGATATCATTATATATATAAAATAGCTTATAAATTATATATATAAAAACATAAGTTCATAATTCTAACTTATGCATAATAATTTATAAATAAAACTACTCTAAATAACTACTTTAAATAAGACATTCTGTTTTTTAGGACAGGCTTTAACGTAACCATTTTATTAATTCCTGGAAAAATGTCAGCTTGTAACAATAGGATCCAGTCATATTCTTTCAATTCAAAAAGTAAAAGATAAAAAATGGACTCAGGTAATGCTTCCGATTCCAGTATAAAAGTCCTCAGGCCAGATTCACGAAGGCTTGCACGGAGTCTAAGATTAGAGTAACACTCCATGCAGCCAACATGTCCACCAAGCGATCCAGGAAGAGCCGGTAGGTGCGTGTAACAAAGCTCCTTAAACTAGTCCGACACGGACAGGGCTTGGATATGCAAATGACCTCAATTGCAGGTGAAAGCTATGCAAATGAGATAAATTTGCAATCCAGGAAACCCGAACCTGTCTGAGTAGGAGTAGTGTTATTTGCAGAAATGTACTCAGTTGACAACTGAGTACAGTTCTGCAAATAGCAAAACGGAGCCGTGACAGCTCCAAAAAAAGGATGCATTTACAGGAGGAAGCATGCCAACGGCCAAAAATACGGCCATTGGTAATGTGAAGTGATGCAAAATAAAAATACATAACATTTTTTTTTCATCCCGATCTCCGGGGTTTAAGCATAGTGAAGCGCCGCGCAAATGCGCTGTGCCCTAAAAAACAGAAAATCAATAATTAAGATCCACAAATGTGGATTTTATAGCTGATATGAATTTACAATGCAAGTGATTGGAAGGCTGAAGACAACATGGCCACCGAGCAGAGGTTGCTAAGGGGGGAAGCTCAGTCTAAGAGATGTAACCAAGCATTAGTAACAATCACATGCAAATGAGGGTTAGGATAGTGAATCGCAAGTTTACATAGCAAATGAGCACAGTCAGTGGAGTGTAGGAGTAGGATAAGGGGAGTAACAGAGTAGAGGATAGGTGACATCACGAGGGGGGCATGTATGAAAGAAGTGAAGCTCATTGGAGCTGAGTGGCATGTGTCAGGTGACATTTACATATCATTGAAAGAGGTGTGTCAACAGGTAGGCTAGGTAAAATAAAGAAATTGAAGGTGTATGTCGTGGATAACACCAAAGTTTCTTGCTGAGCGTGCATGCGCGAGTGTGCGCACCAGTAAACCCGAGTAAGTCAGTGTGTGCACGTGTTAGCGTGTGTGCGCACGTGTAAGCCAGAGTAAGCATATGTAAGGCTGTGTAAACAGTTGTAAGCATGTTTGCACTGGTGTGCACGCGTTTTAACAAGAATAAGCAAGTTTTAGTCCGTGTAAGCATGTGTGCGCGTGTGTTAGCAGGTGTGTGCGTGTTTGCGCTTGTGTGTGCGGCGCTCCCCCCTGAGGAAACAGAAAGGAAAAAGGAAGCACACCAAATAGTAGGAAGTTACCAGGAAATACTAGCAGAGCTAACAGGTGAAAACAATCAGAATAAGGCAATTACACAGGCAATACACTAGTCCAGCCCATCCCAGCACTTAAAACTCTGCAAACAACAGTCCATTATGTTTCTCTCAAGAGACACTGCAACACTGCAGTAAGCTAATAGAAGTGAAAACTGAAAAAGCTTCACTGAGACAAAGAAATGTTAGGGGCTGCCATTGCTGTTATAAGATGACATATGCAACATGCTGAGGGTGGTGATAATGCAAATGCTGCTGGACAACCCACAGTGAGGAGATGGAGCAGAGTGTACAGGCCCAGGGTAACCTACCAGGGGCTACATGATCTGGAGATAGTGGAGTGCTATAGAGTGGACAGAGACCTCTTGCAGCAAATTGTTGAGCTGTGCAGGCCACGCCTCACACACAGAACCAACAGAGGGGTACCCATTCCAGTGGAAACTAAGGTATGTGCTGGCCTAAGAATATTAGCAACAGGTACCTTCCAGAGACCAACTGGTGATATAATGGGGATATCACAGGCATCAGCATCCAGGGTACTGCACCAGTTCCTGGATGCCATGACAGCACATGTCAGTGATCATCTATATTTCCCCAATTCCCACAAGGAATTGGCCAGCAATATGCGTCTCTTCCAGCAAATAGCGGAATACCCTAAGGTAGAGGGTGCAATAGACTGCACGCACATATGCATCAAAGCACCAGCCGGTGAGAGGGGTAGGGTCTACTTCAACTGCAAGGGCTTCTCCTCCATCGACTGCCAGGTCGTGTGTGATGCCCAGGGCATAATACTGAATGTGTGTGCTGGCTGCCCTGGAAGCTACCATGATTCCCATATCTGGCATCTGAGGCAGCTGTACCAGACATTTGCCAATGGGGACATCCCACAAGGTTACCTGGTGGGAGATGCTGGCTATGAACTGGAGCCGTGACTGATGACACCCATCAGAAACACACACACACCTGAACAGGAACACCATAATGAGGCACCCGCACAAATACGAAATGTAATCGAGCGTGTGTTTGGGGTGTTCAAGTCATGGTTCCGGTGCCTGGACACATCTGGTGGAGCCTTGCAGTACTCACCAACTACATGTACCCAAATTGTCATGGTGTGTGCTATGCTACATAATATGATCCTGTGAAAACAGCTGCAGCAAGACCAGCATAGGCCTGGGCCAAACAGCCCCCCACCATTGCCAAGGCCATCACAGGCAGTGCGTGACTCAGAGGAGGAACAACCTGAGCCTGCCCCAGTAGGCAGAAGGAGGCATGCCCAGTATGCTTTGGCCTTGGCAAAGAGGCAACGTATAGCACATACACTGGCTCAGTAGGAACCCTGGAAATGATACCTCTCTCTGACTCACACATATAGTAAAAGGGATGCCTAAATTGACACCACCTGCTTCCAAACATGTATAGGGAGTGTAGTATGTGCATTCGACATAGCCAGCCCTGCAGCACCACCTGAGGCATGATTGACATGTGTTAAGCAATATAAAGCAGTGCTAAACAGCATTTACCACCATGTAGTATATGTAAAGAAAATCGCACACACCAACTAGCACTACTGTGGTCAATGTTGAGTAATACTGGGCAACGTCCAGCAATGTTGGTTAATACTGAGCAATGTTGGACAAGCTGGGTCTAAGTATATGAAGGTCTCTCCAAACACCATTATATTATGTGACTGCAACTACCCAAACATTGACTGGGAGCAGTACTCAAGGCCCAACACCCTAGACCAAAGGTTCCTAGAATTTATAAACTCAAATGCTATGGAACAACTAGTCACCACCCCCCAAGAGGGGATAACATACTGGACCTGGTCATCACCAACATGGGGACTCTATGCTCCATAAGAGAGGTATTCCCCTCATTGGTAAGATCGGACCATAAATTAATTCCACTGGATATCCACATCCCGATCCCACCCACAGCCCAGAAAACCACAGTGAAAAACTTCTCAAAAGCTAATGTCACACTTCTCAAAACCGAGGTGGAATCCTTCAAGGCCCCCAGGCCAGTGGAAAGTATGGCTCAAACTGCAGAATCCTTTATAAATGCATTCTATGGACACCTTCAGGAATGCATGGATCATGCTATCCCAAACAAAACCAAGACCTAATCATCCAAAGGCAGGTGTCCTGCCTGGTGGACCCCAGCCATAAATAAACTGTACAACAGAAGGAGGATGCTACTACATGATAGAGCAAAATCCCTAAAAGGGAACGCATCTCTGATCAGTACTAGAAAAAAACTATTATCCCTCATAAAATCATCCAAGGCCAGCTTCGAGAGAAAGATTGCACAGGACACTAAAAATAATCACACAGCCTTCCTTAGTTATGTTAGGAACCTGGGTGGCAACTCCCAGATATGCTCAGAGTTGGTCCAAAATGACAATAAATACACTGAACCCACAAACATTGCCAACATCCTGGCAGACAGGTTCAGTGCAAACTTCTCCCCTCTTCCCCACCTAAAGAGCAAATATCTATCCCAGCAGAGTGCTGCCTCCCTGACATCTCAGATGCTCAGGTGAGAGCCACCCTCTCCAAAGCAAAAAACACAGCATCAATGGGATCAGATGGTGTCCCGGGCTGCATTCCAAATGAACTCCAAGAAGAGCTAAACCCCCACATACAGCTGCTGTTCAATCTCAGCCTTACTACAGGATATGTACCCAAAGAATGGCGTACAGCAACAGTGGTCCCACTCCACAAAGGTGGTGCCTCTACAGACCCTGGAAACTATCACCCCATAAGCCTGACTAGCCTGTTCTGCAAAGCTATGGAGAGGATCATCATGGAACTCATAAACAAAGACATTGGGGACCTACAGGCACTGGATCCTACCCAATTTCGCTTTGTTAAGGACAGATCTTGCCTATTAAACTTGGTCAATTTTTTTGAAACAGTCACCAAGGCCATTGATGAGGGGAAGGTAGTCCACACAGCCTACCTGGACCTCATAAAAGCCTTCGACACAATACCCCACTTGGGCATCATAGATAAGCTCTCCAGCTTAAATATAAACCCCTATGTCATAAGATGGGTTGCAAACTGGCTCAAGGACAGAACCCACATAGTCAGAATTGCTGGAGCCATGTCAGACTCTAAACCAGTTACGAATGGCATCCCACAAGGCTCAGTCCTGGGACCTCTTGTGTTCGGCATATATTTTTTGGAGGTACAGGCTAACATAGGAGGACTGTGGCTGACCAGGTTTGCAGATGACTGCAAACTGGGCACCATAATTTACTCTCCAGCTGACACAAGCATCCTCCAAAAGGGTCTCATAGAGACGGATAACAGGTGCCAGAGCCATGGCCTAAAGCTAAATGCTAAAATGTGTATAGTCATACCCTTTGGCAAAAACAAAGTGCACACAAATTACCACATAGGTGGGAATCCATTAAGTATGGAAGAAGTAATTAGGGACCTGGGGACCCAAGTTGACAGTAATTTCCCCTTTGACAACTACATTGCCAAAGTGGTTAGAAAGACCTTCTATATAGCCCACCTTATCATGAAAGGATTCACATCTACATCGAGGGAGGTCATTGTGCCCCTTTATTCATCCCTCATCAGGCCCATAATTGAATACAATGCCCCATTTGGGATGTACCTTACCTGACACCTGCAGCAACTAGAAAGACCCCAAAAGTACCTCACAAATAGGATCATGGGACTCAAACAGATGCCATATACTGCTCGGTTAAAGAAACTATAGCTTTACTCAGTTGCATACCTCCTACTAAGAGGCGATCTATGCTTGACGTATAAAGCCATGTCCAACCCGGAATTAATGAGCATGCTCCATCTCAGAACATCCAAATCCCGTATAGCTATGTGCTCAAGAGACTTGAACTTGAGCACAAAAATAAATTGGAGATGCTTTAGGGACATATTCCTAAGCCAGAGGCTGCCTTCGCTCTGGAATAGAATCCCAGTCCATGTTAGGCAGAGCCCTTCACTGACTCTCTTTAAAAGGAATCTTGACGAGTGGATGGGAGATCGTTTACCCAATTCCCACAAGGAATTGGCCAGCAATATGCGTCTCTTCCAGCAAATAGCGGAATACCCTAAGGTAGAGGGTGCAATAGACTGCACGCACATATGCATCAAAGCATCAGCCGGTGAGCAGAGTAGGGTCCACTTCAACCGCAAGGGCTTCCCCTCCATCGACTGCCAGGTCATGTGTGATGCCCAGGGCATAATACTGAATGTGTGTGCTGGCTGCCCTGGAAGCTACCATGATTCCCATACCTGGCATCTGACGCAGCTGTACCAGACATTTGCCAATGGGGACATCCCACAAGGTCACCTGGTGGGAGATGCTGGCTATGCACTGGAGCCGTGACTGATGACACCCATCAGAAACACACACACACCTAAACAGGAACACCATAATGAGGCACACGCACAAACACCAAATGTAATCGAGCGTGTATTCGGGGTGCTCAAGTCACAGTTCCGGTGCCTGGACACATCTGGTGGAGCCTTGCAGTACTCACCAACTACATGTACCCAAATTGTCATGGTATGTGCTATGCTACATAATATGATCCTGTGAAAACAGCTGCAGCAAGACCAGCATAGGCCTGGGCCAAACAGCCCCCCACCATTGCCAAGGCCATCACAGGCAGAGCGTGACTCGGAGGAGGAACAACCTGAGCCTGCTCCAGTAGGCAGAAGGAGGCATGCCCAGTATGCTTTGGCCTTGGCAAAGAGGCAACATATAGCACATACACTGGCTCAGTAGGAACCCTGGAAATGATACCTCTCTCTGACTCGCACATATAGTAAAAGGAATGCCTAAATTGACACCACCTGAATCCAAACATGTATAGGGAGTGTAGTATGTGCATTCGACATAGCCAGCCCTGCAGCACCACCTGAGACATGATTGACATGTGTTAAGCAATATAAAGCAGTGCTAAACAGCATTTACCACCATGTAGTATATGTAAAGAAAATCGCACACACCAACTAGCACTACTGTGGTCAATGTTGAGTAATACTGGGCAACGTCCAGCAATGTTGGTTAATACTGAGCAATGTTGGACAAGCTGTGTCTAAGTATATGAAGTTCTCTCCAAACACCATTATATTGGGTGACTTCAACTACCCAAACATTGACTGGGAGCAGTACTCAAGGCCCAACACCCTAGGCCAAAGTTTCCTAGAATTTATAAACTCAAATGCTATGGAACAGCTAGTCACCACCCCCCAAGAGGGAATAACATACTGGACCTGGTCATCACCAACATGGGGTATTCCCCTCATTGGTAAGATCGGGCCATAAATTAATTCCACTGGATATCCACATCCCGATCCCACCCACAGCCCAGAAAACCACAGTGAAAAACTTCTCAAAAGCTAATGTCAGACTTTTCAAAACCGAGGTGGAATCCTTCAAGGCCCCCGGGCCAGTGAAATGTATGGCTCAAACTGCAGAATCCTTTATAAATGCATTCTATGGACACCTTCAGGAATGCATGGATCATGCTATCCCAAACAAAACCAAGACCTAATCATCCAAAGGCAGGTGTCCTGCCTGGTGGACCCCAGCCATAAATAAGCTGTACAACAGAAGGAGGATGCTACTACATGATAGAGCAAAATCCCTAAAAGGGAACGCATCTCTGATCAGTACTAGCAAAAAACTATTATCCCTCATAAAATCATCCAAGGCCAGCTTCGAGAGAAAGATTGCACAGGACACTAAAGATAATCACACAGCCTTCTTTAGTTATGTTAGGAACCTGGGTGGCAACTCCCAGATATGCTCAGAGATGGTCCAAAATGGCAATAAATACACTGAACCCACAGACATTGCCAACATCCTGGCAGATAGGTTCAGTGCAAACTTCTCCCCCCTCCCCCCCTAAAGAGCAAATATCTATCCCAGCAGAGTGCTGCCTCCCTGACATCTCAGATGCTCAGGTGAGAGCCGCCCTCTCCAAAGCACAAAACACAGCATCAATGGGACAGGATGGTGTCCCGGGCTGCGTTCCAAATGAACTCCAAGAAGAGCTAAACCCCCACATACAGCTGCTGTTCAATCTCAGCCTTACTACAGGATAAGAACCCAAAGAATGGCGTACAGCAACAGTGGTCCCACTCCACAAAGGTGGTGCCTCTACAGACCCTGGAAACTATCACCCCATAAGCCTGACTAGCCCAGTCTGCAAAGTTATGGAGAGGATCATCATGGAACTCATAAACAAAGACATTGGGGACCTACAGACACTGGATCCTACCCAATTTGGCTTTGTTAAGGGCAGAGCTTGCCTCTTAAACTTGGTCAATTTTTTTGAAACAGTCACCAAGGCCATTGATGAGGGGAAGGTAGTCCACACAGCCTACCTGGACCTCGCAAAAGCCTTCGACACAATACCCCACTTGGGCATCATAGATAAGCTCTCCAGCTTAAATATAAACCCCTATGTCATAAGATGGGATGCAAACTGGCTCAAGGACAGAACCCACATAGTCAGAATTGCTGGAGCCATGTCAGACTCTAAATCAGTTACAAGTGGCATCCCACAAGGCTCAGTCCTGGGACCTCTTGTGTTCGGCATATATTTTTTGGAGGTACAGGCTAACACGGGAGGACTGTGGCTGACCAGGTTTGCAGATAACTGCAAACTGGGTGCCATAATTGACTCTCCAGCTGACACAAGCATCCTCCAAAATGGTCTCATAGAGATGGATAACAGGTGCCAGAGCCATGTCCTAAAGCTAAACGCTAAAAAGTGTATAGTCATACCCTTTGGCAAAAACAAAGTGCACACAAATTACCACATAGGTGGGAATCCATTAAGTATGGAAGAAGTAATTAGGGACCCGGGGACCCAAGTTGACATTAATTTCCCCTTTGACAACCACATTGCCAAAGTGGTTAGAAAGACCTTCTATATAGCCCACCTTATCATGAAAGGATTCACATCTACATCGGGGGAGGTCATTGTGCCCCTTTATTCATCCCTCATCAGGCCCATAATTGAATACAATGCCTCATTTGGGATGTACCTTACCTGACATCTGCAGCAACTAGAAAGACCCCAAAAGTACCTCACAAATAAGATCATGGGACTCAAACAGATGCCATATGCTGCTCGGTTAAAGAAACTACAGCTTTACTCAGTTGCATACCTCCTACTTAGAGGTGATCTATGCCTGACGTATAAAGCCATGTCCAACCCGGAATTAATGAACATGCTCCATCTCAGAACATCCAAATCCCGTATAGCTATGTGCTCAAGAGACTTGAACTTGAGCACAAAAATAAATTGGACATGCTTTAGGGACAGATTCCTAAGCCAGAGGCTCCCTTCGCTCTGGAATAGAATCCCAGTCCATGTTAGGCAGAGCCCTTTACTGACTCTCTTCAAGAGGAATCTTGACGAGTGGATGGGAGATCGTAAGTTTACCATGGGGATTACTTTGGTGTCACTACTAGACAGAGGCACAGTAAACTAACCTTAAAAAGGGCACAGTAAAATCAGTTCAGAGGGTGGAGAAAGCCAAACACACTCTGGCTAGGCTTGTAAATGCCTCAGGGCAGATAGCCTAGTATGAACCTATGAACCTATGAACCTAAGTAGGGCATAGCTGAACAAAAGGCAACATGCTCATATTTGCTCTTCTGGCCCTTAAGCAGTCTGGTCTGCTCAGTATGAAAATATAAATCAGTGATGGGCCTCAAACCCAGGATACTGTGCACTATAGTCATAGTACTGAACCACTAAGCCATGACAGTATTGCAATGGTCAGTCTGTATGAAGAAATGTTAAGTCTATGCTAAGTATTCCATGGAAACCCTGCAGGCACAGCATAATCTCTGTCAAGTTATGACACAAAGGTGAGTCCCGCAGTAAGAATAGAACCTGACTTTCAACATACACAGTAGAAATGTTAATACTGGACATGTACACATACATCAACAGATGTAGTGGACCTCAGACAGCAACATACTGAAAGGTCATACTGGGCATGCTCACACACTTGAATAAATGAGACACATGTCAGGCAACAGAACACTGACAGTCTGAACTGGGAGTGCTCACACACTTAGGCCATGTCGGAGTACAGCAGTGGGCCACACATATCAGGCAGTTGCATGTGTTAACCCAAGAACCTCTCACTATCCAGCAATCTGCCCTGTGCACACAGTTATAGGACAACAGGCACATATATAATATAGTGGAACCCTGTCATAATCAAATATGTTCTGCAGATACCTAAGTTGTTCATAGAAAGTGGGAAAGCAAAGACGATAAAACCTGCAAACAGTATCAGCAATAAACATTGTGCATCCTGAACATTAGCATAGGTTCAGAGGTCGATACTAGCCTATCCACCCTAGGGCATGTACAAGCCTAGCCAGAGTGTGTTTGGCTTTCGCAACCCTGTCAAAGTAGAACACTGTGCCTGTGAATAGTAGGTCACACAAGATAGCCCATTTATGTTTAGTGTATTGTGCCTCTGTCTAGTAGGGACCCAGAAGATATCCCATGGGTAAACATACGATCACCCATCCACTTGTCAAGATGTCTCCTGTAGGTGGTCAGTGGGTGGCTCTGCCCATGCAAAACCGGGATTACAATCCGGAGTGAGTGGAGCCTCTGGGATAAGAATCTGTCCCTCCAGCATGTCCTATTAACATCTGTGCTGAGGTATATGCCCCTGGAGTGTGTAGCTCCAAGGGAGTTGGATATCTTGAGGTGGAGCATGTCCATTAAATCTGGATCAGATATTTCCTTAAACTACAGGCACACAATACATTCGTGTAGGTGATAAGCGACTGAGTAGAGCTGGAGTTACTGTATCTGAACTGTGCAGGGCATCCATGTGAGTCCCTACATTTGCTTGTTGTGGAAGATTTGTGGCCATTACAGTTGCTGCAGGTGTCGGGTAAGGTACATCCCAAATGTGGCATTGGAACTAAGCATGGTCGTGATGAGTATAGGGGCACAATGACCTCACTTGATCAACATGTGAAACCATATGGGATAAGGTGGGCTATATAGAAGTTCTGTCTAACCACTTTGGCAATGTGATTGTCAAAGGCGAGAGTGCAAACAAGTTGTGTCCCCAAACCCCTAACAACTACTACCATATGTAATGGATTACTACCTATGTGGTAATGTGTGGACATGTTGTTATTCCCAAAGGGGATGACTATGTAACTAATGGCATTTAGTTGTAGTCCATGGCTCAGGCACCAGTCATCCTATCTCTGTGAGACCCCATTTAAGTATGCATGTGCCAGCTGGAGAGTTGATTATGGCACCCAGTTTGCAGTCATCTGCGAACATGGTCAGCCATATTCTTCCTGTGTTAACCGTACATCACACAAATAAATACTGAACAAGAGAGGTCCCAGGACTGAGCCTTGTGTGATGCCATGTGTAACTGGTGTATAGTCATACATGGCACCTGCAATACTGAGCATGTGGGTGCTATCCCTGATCCAGGTAGCAATCCATTGTGTTAAATATGTGCCGATATCGACGCCGGTGAGCCTATGCATAATGGCCGAATGGGGTATTGTGTCGAAGAGTTGTGCAAGGTCCAGGCAGGCTGTGTGGACAACCGTCCCTACACCGACGGACCTGGTAACTGTTTAAAGAATATGAACAGGTCCAGGAGGCAAGATCTGCCCACAACAACGCTGAAATGTGTAGGACCCAGTGTCTGTAGTTTCCCGATGTCTATGTGCATGAGTCCCATTACAATAAGCTCCATAGATTTGCAGAACAGGCTAGTTAGCCTTATTGGCTGATATTGTCTGTGGTCCGTTGTGGCAGCAACTCTGTGGAGCAGGACCATTATCACTGTACGCCATTCCATGGGTACATATCCTGCAGTAACTCTGATATTGAACAGTGACGTAATGTGAGGGTTACATCTGTCATGAAGCTCGTGTAAGATGCAGGCTGGGACACTGTCTGGTCCCATTGATGCTGTGTTGGCCGCTGTGGGGAGGGCAGCACTCACCTGTTTATTTGTGATGTCAGGGAGGTTACACTCTGTTGGGATGGACAGTAGCTCCTTAGGGGGGATTGGGGGGAGACATCTGCACTGAACCTGTTTGCCAGGATTTTGGCAATGTCTGTGGGTTCAGGGTATGCTTAGTCAGTATGCAGTAACTCACAGCATATCAGTGAGTGTCCACACAGGTACCTGAATTAACTGAACAAGGCCTTGTGAGTGTCCTATGTGTCTGGTGCAATTGTCCGTGAGAAGTGGGCCTGACATAAATACATGAGTGATTGTAGCTGTCTGGTAGTACAGATCACAGATGCCTTCCCTGTCTGGGATTGTGCTCTATCTTGTAGTAGCATCCTCCTTTCATTGTATAGCTTATTAATGGCTGGGGTCTACCAGACAGGTCCCCTGCCATTAGAGGAGTGAGTCCAGTTGTTATTTGGGATAGCACGATCCATGCAGTCCACTAGGTGTCCATAGAATGTGTATGTAAAGGATTCAGCAGTCAGAGCCATACTTACCACTGTCCCGGGGTCTCTGAAGGATACCACCTTGGTTTGGAGAAGTGTGACATTTGCTTTTGAGATGTTCACCAAGATTAGCCAGGATGGGTGTGTGGACGGGATATGGATGTCCAGTGAGATAAATGTATGTTCTGACCTTACCAATGGGGGGTATATCTCAGGTGTGGAACACAGAGTCCCCATGTTCGTGATGATCATGTCCAATATGTTGCCCCCTCTTGTGGGTGTGGTGACTGGTTGTGCCATTGCATATGAGTGTACAAATAGTAGCAACTGTTGGGTGAGGGTGTTGGGGCCTGAGTACTATCCCCATTCAATGTGTGGGTAATTGAAGTCACCCATATAATGGTGTTTAGGGAGACCTTCATATTGTCCAGTGTTCCCAGGAAAGATGAGTGTGGTTCATGAGTTTGGGAGGGTGGTCTGTAGCAGGCAACAAACCAAAAGGCAGATATGCACAATGTTAGGTGCATATATATGGTCTGTGATGCTTTGTGCAGTGCTACCAACCCGGAGGTATGTGTATCAGTGATGTATATGGATACTCCACCTATTTGTTTTGGCCATTCTGAGTTTTGTGGTCAGAAAGCATGTTATGAAATATAACCTGGTAGTGCTGGTGTGCATTTGGGAGCCTGAACCAGGTGTCTGTTAGCGCACAGATATCACTGTTGTCCATATTGAGGAGATTCCTGAGTGGTCGCAATTTGAGGGTAACACATCTGGTGTTGAGCAACATTACCCTCAGTGTCATGTACTCTGTAATGTCTATGGAGGTGGGTTTGTCTTTTGAGCCCCGCTTAAAAAAGGCAGTATGGTGGTAGCAACTCCCTTAACCAGTATTCGAATGTCCAAGGGTGACAGGTGCAAGCTATCCATAGGGAAGATATGTGGCATGTCAAGCATGTCACCCCAGGCTGACAGACACTGTATCCCCTGTGAATGACACCAATATGTTAGCCAACTGTTAAACGTGATCAGTTTGTTGGTACACTGGGACATCATACTTGGTGAGTGTAAGATGCTAGACAAGGTCAGGGTCATACTGGCCTGGGCTACATGATCAGATAGTTCCTCTATGTATCATGTCATGTGGTCCAGGGAGGGACGTCTGAGGGTGTACGCACCAGCATGGACAATGCTGGAGCCAGTCCTGCACTTGCTGTGGAGTGACCTGAATGCATGTGTTATGTTGTGGATCCTGCCACCCGAGAGACAGCTCAAAGTGACTATTCCCTTGTTTGGCCTGGTGAGTGGAATGTCAGTGTGTCTGACAATAAGTGTCACCTATTACAAGTGTATTAGGTGTGTTGTTTAGCCTGAAGGGCAGTGACTGTGTGGCACACTGACATTGTGAACTATGTGATATGTGGGTATTGTTTTGGGGTAGCAGTTGTTTGTGTGTCTGCTTTGGAGGTCTCTGCTGCTTAGGCAGAGTTTATGTAGAGCCTCCAAGTATGTTTATGTGTGATAATGTGGTTTGATTGCTGCCGCTTTAGGTTTATGTGAAACTGATATATGGTGTGTGTGGTTATCTTCACCACCTGATAGACTATGCCAGTCATGGGTCGAGAGAGCTCAGCCTCCTGTATGTCAATATTGTTGCATCTCTCACATATATCTGAGTTGGTTGGAAGGAGGAGAGGGTTGTCTGTGTACATGAGGCAGATGTGACAATGTGTCAAAACCACAATATTCACTAGCTGGACTGGAGAGTACACACAAAACTGACCCCTGGACATGGCAGGATATTATGTTGACATACTCCATAGCCTGATCGCAAAGGATCAGTAGGGTGTTAAGTGTGTAAAAGAGAATAACAGGGATTAGTGCTCAGGTTTGTTGGTGTTTTATAAAGAGTAGCTGAGAAGGATTCCAGACTGAATTATGACACCTCCTTCAGCTATGTCATAAATAGCAATGTACACTCATATATGTCCTGAGTCAGGGCCAACTGTACCTGACTGACAATGCCGACATCCTGTCAGACAGGCCCATATAGACATGCTCACCTCCCACTGACCATAGTCCCAGTCATCATACCAGGGGATATCACATGTAGAATGGCTGAACAGCTCCCCCCAAAGCCAAAAGCATGGCAGCAATTGGATTACATTATTTCCCAATATGTGTCATGCATGAACTACAGAACAAACAGACCCTGCACCTGAACAGTCTGTTGAGCCTCACCCTCTCCACAGGATCTGGAACCGTTGACTGTGTTACAGCAACATATGGCACTCCCCACAAGTGTAGGTGCACAACACACCATGGGAAGTATAGTCCAGTAAGCCTATGAAGTCTGATCTGAAAGGCCATGGAGTCCATCTGTGTTGAAGTCATACACAGAGCTATTGGAAGCTGACAAACACACAGCCCTACCAACTGTGGTATGTTCATTTTCAGATCATGGTTCCCAAACATGCTAGACTGTTTGCAAGGTAGACACCCAGGACATATATCACTGAACAGAGCTACACATGTCCCACATAGACTTTGAATAACACTTTATCAACATCCCTGACACATGTTGTATCCACAAAACCAATAATCTGTGCATAAATATGTGTTGACATATGAAGGGATATCAATGTGTCCACAGATAGATCACACAAGGTAAGGATTATGTGGTCCTGTTCAAGCTGTTGACACCTGCCGACCCACATGGCTCATTCCTGGCATTGCATACAACAAAGTGTATACACATTACCATGTCCAGTCTGATGATGTCAGCATCCTACAAATATAGGAGGAGAATAAAAACCACCCTGTAAAGCATATAGTGTGCTGTATTAATGCACATGTCTCTAGTATTGTAACATCGTTAAGTAGGGGTTTGAATCCTGCAAATGTTGACAGTGTGTGTGTGGGGGTGTGGGGGTGTGTGTATGTGTGTGATTTCCTGTGAAAGGACTGCCCTTTTTGGAGACTGGGAAAATAAATTAAAAGAGGTATATTCTTTTTTTGGAAAGTCTGATGATGTCAGCATCCTACAAATATAGCAGGAGAATAAAAACCACCTAGTAAAGCATATAGCATGCCATGTTAATGCGTATGTCTCTAATATCACAACATAGTTAGGTAGGGGTTTAAATCCTGCAAATGCTGAGAGTGTGTATGTGTGGGGAGGAGTGTATGTGTGTGAGTTCATTTGAGAAGAGTGCCCTTTTTGGAGACTGGGAAAACAAATTAAAAGAGGTACATTCATCTTTGGAAAGTCTGATGATGTCAGCATCCTACAAATATAGCAGAAGAATAGAAACCACCCAGTAAAGAATATAGTGTGCCGTGTTAATTTGTATGTTTTTAATATCATAACATAGGTAGGGGGTTGAATCCTGCAAACGCTGACAGTGTTTATGTGTATCTATATACAAATATAGCAGGAGAAGAAAAAACACACAGTAAAGCATACTGTGCGCCATGTTAATGCGTATGTCTCTAGTATCATAACATAGTTAAGTAGGGGTTTTAATCCTGCAAACGCTGACATTGTGTGTTGGGGGGTGTGTGCATATGTGTGTTCTCCTTTGAGAGGAGTGCCCTTTGTGGAGACTGGGAAAACAAATTAAAAGAGGTACATTCCTCTTTGGAAAGTCTGATGATGTCAGCATCCTACAAATATAGCAGGAGAAACAAAACCACCCAGTAAAGCATATAGTGCGCTGTGTTAAAGCGTATGTCTCTAGTATCATAACATCATTAGATAGGGGTTTGAATCCTGCAATTGCTGAGTGTGTGTGTGTGAGCGACTCAGTTGGTCAATGCAGTGTGGGTTTTGCTTTTACTATGTTATGACATATCATGATTAAAACAGTATGTGCATTGCACACATCAGGTATCTGCGTGGCAAATAAATATGTGTACATGTGACCTCGATGTGTACATAGGTGTGAAGCCTGCATACTACAGGAATACATTTGTTTCCTTTGACAGATTGTTCCACTGCTTCTCAGATCATAGGTCACATATGTATGTATGTGACAAGCCCGGCCACTGTAGTGATATGCGTCCAAGGTCATCTGTGCCACACACACCCATGACAGTTAATATAGAGTACTGTGAGTGAGGGTATATGCCTGGGGTATATGTCAGACATGTTCATACACAACAACGATTGGCAATAATGGACAGTCATTATAGGTGTACAACAGCCCTGTGGATATGCATTCAGGCCCCTAATGTCTTATGTGACACACCGATGGACTCCAAAATACCTATGGATATGTGGATACCAAGGACAGATGACATAACACGTGGCTGTATGTACACATTGTTACCCAACATACATATTGAGGGCTACCACCTATGTGGTACTGTCGGGATAGTATGTATAGTAAATGTGGATGACTATGCCATAGTCGGCTTTCTGCTATACAGCATGTATTGGACAACAGGTATCTGTCTGTATGATACCCTTGTGTAGGATATGCTTCTCATACAGAGAATGCATTGTAGGCCAATGCATGCATTCCAGATGTGGATGGACATATCCCCAGTGTGTTTGCATGTACTTAAGAGGGCTATATGCCAAACAGGTGTGGTCCCAGGTACAGGTGGCTGTCAATACCACTGGTCACTGTTATAGTATAGTATCAGAAGGCCCCAACTGTTACTGAGTTCCCTACAACTGTGTGTCATTTGTCAGGATATCATCTAATGATTGCTTATAGTCATGCTGTTGAGGTTGTGTATACTACCAGACTGCAAATCATTGACAGGTATCAACAGTATCACCCACAGCATAATGTTAGTACATATCTGTTGTAGAATGCATACTGGCCATCGAAAGATACTATGAGATGTTAACAATGTGTACAACAGGGTATGTCACACGTTCCATGTGTCCACTATGCACGTACATGCAGACAGTGCACACCCACCATGTTCACAGATGTACACCTGCTAATATATAATGCACACACCACACACGTACTGTTCACTCACTAACACATGCTGGCAACACTGTACACTTCAGCCAAGTGGCACATGGGTGGACAATACATACTTAGACCTAACACTGGTGTAAACAATGCTACACTGACAATCAGAACTGTGATGCATAATGCCTGCTCAGATATACCTACAAGGATATCATTACACTTTCCTGTTGACAACTTGCTAATATTGCTACACTGCTATAATGTCACCCTGTGCATCAGAACCATGTTAGCCTGTTCCTGCATTAATGTTACAGATGACAGGAGGTGGCACAGGTGTCATCATATGCATAGGGTGTGTTGTTGGTTTGCCAGAGCCAGACATTGACCCATCCAATCGACATGTTTTTGTGTGTGTGTGTGTGGTGTGTGTGTGTGTGTGTGTGTGTGTGTGTGTGTGTGTGTGTGTGTGTGTGTGTGTGTGTGTGTGCGTGTGTGTGTGTGTGGGGGGGGCAACAGTACAGCATGGGCCAATGTTGATGTAATGTGTGTGTATATGTGTGAGCCCTATTTTTGGTTACTGTGTGTGTGTGTCTGCATGCACACAGCTCCACCATGTGGCTGCCATATATGGGAGGTGCATAGGTTCATAGGTTCATACTAGGCTATCTGCCCTAGGGCATTTATAAGCCTAGCCAGAGTGTGTGTGGCTTTCACCACCCCTTAGGATGAGAATACTGTGCCCATTTAGGGTTTAGTTTACTGTGCCTCTGTCTAGTAGTGACACAGAGATGACCCCCGGGGTAAACCTATGATCTCCCATCCACTCGTCAAGATTTCTCTTGAATAGAGTTAGTGAGGGGCTCTGCCTAACATGGATTGGGATTCTGTTCCAGAGTGTAGGGAGCCTCTGGGTTATGAATCTGTCCCTCCAGCACGCCCTATTTATTTCTGTGTTGAGGTTTAAGTCTCTTGCTCTTGTGGCTCTGATGGATTTGGATTTTCTGAGGTGGAGCATGTCCATTAATTCTGGATTGGACATGGCCTTGTGCGTCAGACACAGATCACCTCTGAGTAGGCGGTATACGACTGAATAGAGCTGGAGTTTTTTCAGTCGGGCAGCATATGACATACGTTTAAGACCCTTTATCCTCTTGGTGAGGAACTTTTGGGGTCTTTCCAACTGCTGCAGGTGTCGGGTAAGATACATCCCAAATGGGGCATTGTACTCAATCATTGGCCTGATAAGAGAAGAGTACAGGGGCATAATGACCTCTCTTAATCTAGATGTGAAACCCTTCATGATAAGGTGGGCAATATAGAAGGTCTGCCTAACCACTTTGGCAATGTGAGTGGCAAAAGAGAGATTACTGTCAACCTGGGTCCATAGGTCCCTGATTACCTCTTCCGTACTTAATGGATTACCACCTATGTGGTAATTTGTGGGTACCTTGTTTTTCCCAAAGGGTATGACTATAAATTTTTTGGTTTTCAGCTTAAGGCCATGGCTCTGGCACCAATTATCCATTTCTATGAGGCCTTTCTGAAGGATGTTTGTGTCCGCTGGAGTATCAATTATGGTGCCCAGTTTGCAATCATCTGCGAACTTTGTCAGCCACAATCCTCCTATGTTTGCCTGTACCTCGGAAAAATAGTTGCCGAACAAGAGGGGCCCCAGGACTGAGCCCTGTGGGACACCGCTTGTGACCGGCTTAGAGTCTGACATAGGTCCAGCAACCCTGACCCTGTGGGTTCTGTCCTTGAGCCAGTTTGCAACCCATCTTGTGACATATGGGTTTACATTTAAGCTGGTGAGTTTGTCTATGATGCCCGAGTGGGGCATTGTGTCAAAGGCTTTTGCAAGGTCAAGGTAGGCTGTGTGAACTGCCTTACCCTCATCAATGGCCTTAGTGACTGTTTCAGAAAAGTCGACCAAGTTCAAAAGGCAGGATCTGCCCTTGACAAAGCCAAATTGGGTAGGATCCAATGTCTGTAGGTCCCCAATGTCTTTGTTTATGAGTTCCATAATGATCCTCTCCATAGCTTTGCAGACCAGGCTCGTCAAGCTTATGGGGTGGTAATTTCCAGGGTCCGTAGAAGCACTGCCTTTGTGAAGTGGGACCACTGTTGCCATACGCCACTCTTTGGGTATGTATCCTGTAGTAAGGCTAAGATTAAACAGCAGCCTTATGTGTGGGTTTAGTTCCTCTTGGAGTTCACTTAGCACACAGCCCGGGACACCATCTGGTCCCATTGATTCTGTGTTTTTAGCTGTAGAGAGGGCGGCTCTCACCTGGGCATCTGAGATGTTAGGGAGGCTACACTGCTGGGATAGTTATTTCTCCTTTTGGGAGGGAGGGGGAGGAGAAATCTGCACTGAACCTGTCTGCCAGAATGTTGGCAATGTCAGTGGGTTCAGTGTATTTTGTGTCATTTTGGACTAACTCTGAGCATATCTGGGAGTTTCCACCCAGGTTTCTAACATAGCTAAAGAAGGCCTTGTGATTGTCTTTTGTATCTTTTGCGATTTTTCTCTCAAAGTTGGCCTTGGATGATTTTATGAGTGATCGTAGTTTTTTGCTAGTACTGATCAGAGATGCCTTCCCTTTTAGGGATTTTGCTCTGTCATGTAGTAGCGTCCTCCTCCTGTTGTAAAGTTTGTTTATGGCTGGGGTCCACCAGACCGGGCGCCTGCCTTTGGGGGAATGGGTCTTGGTTTTATTTGGGATTGCATGATCCATGCATTCTTGAAGGTGCCCATAGAAGGCATTTGTAAAGGATTCAGCAGTGTTGGTTGTGGTTTCCGCTGGCCCAGGGGCCTTGAAGTATACCACTTCAGTCATAAGAAGTGTGAAGTTGGCTTTTGAGAAGTTCTTCACTGTGGTCTTTTGTGCAGGGGGTGGGATGTGGATTTCCAGTGAGATTAATTTATGGTCTGATTTTACCAATGAGGGATATACTTCCGGTGTGGAGCATTTTGTCCCCATGTTTGTGATGATCAGGTCTAGTATATTGTCTCCTCTTGTGGGAATGGTGACTAGTTGTTCCATCGCATTTGAGTTTATGAATTCTAGGAACCTTTGGGCTAGGGTGTTGGGGCTTGATTAATGTTCCCAGTCTATGTTTGGGTAGTTGAAGTCTCCCAATATGATGGTATTTGGAGAGACATTTATACTCTCCAGTGTCTTCAGGAAGGCTGTGTGGGGTTCCTGAGTTTGAGCATGCTACAAACTGTAAGGCAGTTTTGCCTATGGTTAGTTGCACCTGGATGGTCTCCGATGCTTCGTGCGTTGCCACTAACCTGGAGGTGTGGGTATCTTTGATGAATATGGATACTACCCCTCCTTTTGTGGTTCGGTCCAAGTTTTGGGGCCGGAAAGCATGATATGAGGTAAAACCTGATAGTGCTGGGGTGCTCTCAGGAGCCTTGAACCAGGTTTCAGTCACTGCACAGATATCGATGTTCTCCATACTGAGGAGGGCTTCGAGAGCGTGCATCTTGAGGTTTGGACTTCTGGCATTGAGCAGCATTACCCTTAGTTTTTTTCCACTTGTGTTTTCTAGGGAGATAGGTTTGTCATTTGAGCCTTGCCTAAAAAAGGCACTATGGGGGTGGCAAGAGCCTTGGCCAATATCCGGAAGCCCAGGGGTAACAGGTGCAAGCCATCCCTTGCGAAGCAGCGTGGCTTGTCGAGCATGTCATCCCAAGCAGACAGACATTGGATCCCCTTAGAATGACACCAGTAATTAAGCCAGTTGTTAAAACTGATCATTTTGTCTTTGTACTGTGGTGTCATTCTTGGTGAGGGTAAGATGCTGCTCAGGGTCAGGGTCATTCCAGCCTGGGCTACATATTCAGAGAGCTCCTCTATGTCTCTTTTCATGTAGTCCAGGGAGATATGTCTCAGGTCGTTCACACCGGCATGTACAATGACTGAGTCATATTTGTACTTGCTGTGGAGTGACTTGAGTGCTTGTGTTATGTGGCGGATTCTAGCTCCCGACAGGTAGCTTACTGTGACCTTTTCCTTGTTCAGTCTGGTGAGCGGGACGTCTGTGTGTCTGACTATGGAGTCACCTATTACAAGTGTGTCTGGCATGTTGTTTGGCCTTAAGGGCTGTGACTGTTTAGCACACTGACTTTGTGAACTATGTGTTGCATGTGCTATGTCTTGAGGTGGCGGTTGCTTGGGTGTCTGCTTTGGAGGCCTCTGTTGTTTTGGTAGATTTTTAATCAGTGCCTCCGAGTATGTTTTTGTGTGTTTATGTGTTTGGTTTGCAATTGTGATAGTTCTATGTGAGACTGGGTTTGTGGTGTGTGTGGTTACCTTCTCCTCCTGACTGGTCTTGCCAGTACTGAGTTGAGAGAGCTCACCGACTGTACCTGCTAGGCTGTACAGATCACTGTCTTTGGGCACAGACATGGTACCTGTACCTGGCAGGGGTGCTACGGGCAGTATCGGGTACCAACCCTGACTGGGTACTATCATCAGCGGCAGAAGTATGATGACTGGACCTTTGTCCCTGCTGGGACTGGCCAGAGCCACGTGCACATGGTCTACTAGGATGGTCAATAGACAGGCCAGCCCCAGCTTTGCTGGGGCTGGTACTGCCACTACGGGAGCGGCTGTGATCTGTGTGCCATCCACATTGACTGCCAGCTGTTGCTGTTCCTGGCATGCGTCCGCGTCGATGTCTCACCCATCCCACATCATCCTGGCTCATGGAAGAGACATTGTGGAGGGCGTCTATTGTCTCCCCCCAACATCTATCAATGACTTCTGTGAAATTCCGGATGGCACCGGCAAGGTCACAGATGCTGTCATTGATAGCACTGTAATGGGCCCTTTGGACCCTTAGTCCCTGTCTGGTGTGCCGTTTCATACGTGCCTTTGCCTGCATTACAGCCCAGAACATACTGGAGGTTGTAATACCTCTGGGGGCATGTCTGCCAGGGGCAATATGACCAGTGGTGCTCCCCCGAGAACCCCTGGACATCCGCCTTTGTGGTACCGTTCCAGGAATCCGGCTATGGCTGCTGTGAGGGGATGCAAGTACCATGGGTACCATACTTTCCTGGTCAATGCCAACTGTATGATGTCCTTTGGCTAAGGCCATTGGTAATGAGGGATGTATCGGCAGTATGAGTGTGCGCATAGATGGGGTTGAACGCTGTGTACTGTCGATTGGTGGACCAACGACAGAGCCTGTCAAACCTTCCTGTGCCAAAATACATGTCTCATCATCTCCACTATTAGTGGCAGTGACTTCAGGTTCCCTGCTGCTTTCAGCCACCCCAAACTCAGCACCTGTGAGAGGAAGACAGGAAACACACTTTACAATCTGTACATGATGTTAGCACACATGCACACATGCACACATGCACACATGCACACATGAACACATGCACACATGCACACATGAACACATGAACACATGCACACATGCACACATGAACACATGCACACATGCATGCATGCACACATGAACACATGCACACATGCACACATGCACACAAATACACTCCTCACTACAGCACATACACACACCCACACACCAGCAATCCAACACATACTCAATAATGGGTGAAGGTGGGTGCCAGTATCACAAGGCAAACAGTCACTTCACACATGTCAGCATGCAGAATATGTGTTACTCAAGACCATGCAGTGCAAGTGTAGATGGCCCTATTTAATGACATTATACATGGCTTTGATGCATGTGTATAGTTGTTCAATGATTGGCTACACCCTGGAACTCAATGTGTACATGAACACAACATTGCTGTGCATGTATTATCAGCTCTGCAATGTCCTGTGCACCATCACTCACAGGTATACATACCATGGCTGCATGTATCTGTGTGTCACATAGATTGCCATGTGTGATTACAGTGTCTGTGTCCATAGCAGATAATAGTGGGCACCGGTGTAGCACATGCCTGCTATGTACACAGACGGGATGAGTGGTGCATGTAGACATGAAGGAATCCCAATGCTCAACATGGCACTTGTACAGTGGTTATGGTTGCAACATTAAACACCACACATACCCAATGTGTGGCATGTGACCTATACACCCAATAGCATTCCAGGACATATGTGTGACACTTTGTACAGATGGTGACTGCTTTGCATATTGTGTATACTGGCATATGTAAGCTCACACACAACATGCTAGGCATATTGTGTATAGGTGCATATGTTTGCACACACACAAAACTGAGGTGCAAAGCAATGACTGCTATGTGTAGTACTGTGTTCACTGTAACTGGATGGGGTGTAGTACCATGTGCCATCATCATCATGATTCTTGTGGTCACTCATGGCTACTAATGTGTGACAGACCACCACCTAGCATGCTGTACCTGAACTGCAGTGCCGTGGCTACGTTTATAATTAGACAGCCACTTTGTACATGGCTGTGTGAGGTGCCCAATAGGGAGCATTGCCTAACACGACTGTGTTATGTGTTGAAGAGTGTTGCACAGCCCCATGATAGGCCTCTACCTCTGAGGTACATCATGTGTGTGTGGATGACATGTGGGATACTGAAGTGTGACCTTACAGTGGGTGTGTGGTAACGTCATATGTAGCATTTTTTTGTGTACTGTGTATGATAAATGTGTTATATTGTGTACAGCTGTAGCAACTATGCCTATCCAATGTGCAGTACGGTGTTGCCACAACTGTGTCTGATGCTCTGTGTGTTGCATGTCATTGAGGCAGCTACTGACATTACTAAGTTGTGTAACGTCTTACAGCAAACATGCACGGCATGCATTATGCGTAGATGTGTTACGTGTATAAGGCCTACACCTCACCTATGACATGCACATTTCATTACCAACATTGCAGTTATACCACACTCACCAGCATGGATAGTCTGCCCTGCTGTTACACCAGAGGGACCTACCAGAATATGAGAGAGTTTGTCAGTGGCCACAACTGTGGCGTTGCTACAGTGGGTATGCTAAACTACAGTGGAACAACAGTCAACAGTCACAGGTGTAGAGATAATATTCCAAATATCAGTATTGCATGACACTAGGCAGCACAACTGCTAAACACACAGTACACATCTCACGTAGACATAATCTAACAATACAGTTAAGTAGTCTACAGATAGGGCATGTTACCTGCTCACT
This sequence comes from Protopterus annectens, assembly GCF_019279795.1. NCBI lineage: Eukaryota > Metazoa > Chordata > Ceratodontiformes > Protopteridae > Protopterus > Protopterus annectens. The sequence goes on from NC_056726.1 coordinate 250,254,738, forward strand.
CCATGTGAACATGCTGGGTGGCTCCAGCCTCCATGACAACACATGTCACAGATTGTTGCTGCTGTTGTCCAGGAGCCACCATGCTTAGGAGCAGCTACTCCAATCTGGTGAGGGGGGATGAATGGTGACCCCACCACCTGTGGCAAGCTGTTGTCTTTGAATATCAGATGCACGCCGCCGGACATGTTTAATTAAATCACTGCAGTGATGGCGTGCCTGCTCATATATCTGGTTATGCATGCCTATGTAATTTACCCGACAAACAAGATCCTGCCACAGTGCAGTCCGCTCCTGCTGGTGCTGGTTGCTTCAGAAAAACAGCATAGTTTACTGCTGCACCAGGCTTTGGACACTTCATCTCCCTCCGCTGCTGTATATGATGGGTTGCGTTGGTGGGCCATCTGGCTGAAAAAGATATGAACAATATGTGTGAATGAGTCCTGTGGCACACTTTAAACCTTTAACCAAAGATATCAGTTTACTGACATATATATAATCCATTTATCTGTCAGGGGTTACACACGTTCGCTACCACTTATTGGTTCTCAGGCCACAACTGACTAACAGTGCCTGGCATACTCCATATATCACACCACTATACAAAGGTACCCGGCACACTTTTTGTGACACAATGCACAACCTCGACACAGGGGTATATATCACACCAATGCACAAACAGAGATGTCATCCATTGCAATGAATGTAAAGTACAGTTACAGTAGTACCAGTCAAATACCCTAGTCATTGATGCCATAGCCCTGCCTAACAAATGTGTACAGTTGTTACTATAGGTGGCATACTGCTGTAACAGAGTATATATGTTGCTGACTACACATGTATACCCTGTAACACACATATGATTGCAGCCATGGTGCAGGCATAATTACACACACATCAGACAAACATACAATGCACCACTGTATGCCAACGCAGATGAGCATTACCTATGTACCATACAGTACTGTAAGCCACTACTTACAGACCCTTATGTTGAGTTTTGTCTTCTGTGCAGACTACAGGAAACACACAAGACAGTGTTTCCAAGCAATGTGAACACACACCGTACTGTGCTGTTTAGGCCTACAGCTTCAGGTAGTACTACAGTTCCTATGGGAGTTGGATTCACCAGCAGTACCACTCACTAAGCGTACATGTATTGCTTTAGCCTACAATGAGACACCACGATTGTCAACAAGGAACTACGTCACATCGTATGCCATACTACTATGTCTGCCTAACAGTACAATACACATCTTTCCCTGGCGTCACAGCTAGGATAGACACTACCATGTCAGATGCAACTTCACACTAACCTATCACACCTTTACAGACTTTGCACACATTTAGCATTACTCTTATTCAACCTCACATAGCAGGTATTGCATTGAGTACACGTGTGAGTGCATAGTGTCATAGGTAGGTTATATGCTATTGGCCCTAAGGCCTACAGCAGCCTAGCCATATGCTACCCTGACCACTGACACACATGTACTTTGATTTCACTTGCCCCTGCCAACCAGAACCACAGAGGGGGTTCCTTGGGTGTATTACCAATCTCCCAAACAATCATCAGGGGTATTTATGACAACTGCTAATAAGGAGCCTTGTTTGCTATTGCTATGGGGTCTATTCCAGTGTATGTCATATATCTGAGATAGGAACCTATCCCTCCAGCATATGCTGTTTAGTGAGCTGACGAGGTTTAGGGCCCTAGAGCGTGTATCCCAGAGAGATTGTGAAATGTTGCCATGGTGGTTGTCACCCAGCTATGGGTGTGACATACCTCTGTGTGACCGGTATGCAATACAGTCTAGATGTGGTTTTGCGAGTCAGTCTGTAGAGGGCATCTGTTTGCGGCCAGTATTACCCTCTGTGAGGTATGTCTGTGGCCTTTCCACCTGCTGTAGTTGTCATGTGAGGTACATACCACACAGGGCATTGTGATGAGTAGAGGGGAACATTGACCTATATTTCCCTAGATGACACACTTGTTGTCATGACACATACCACACAGACAGATTACAGGTCTAGTGTGGCACTGTCTTTATCAAAGAGGTGGCTACTGTCCACCTGTGTCCCATGTTCCCTTATCACAACTTCAGTGTTGGGTAGATCTCTACCTATGTGGTAGTTAATGGGTACAGTGTTTTGGAAAGGAGGAATGGCACTGCAGTATCAACACTTGTCTACAGTCCATGCCTTGGTCACCACACACCTGTTGCAGTACATATGGCCCCATATACACACATACATGTACACATCCATTGCTGTACACATAGATGCACATATAGGCACATGTACAGTCCACCTTTCATGGTGGGGATATCAGTTATGCGACAGTTGTGGATGTACAGTTATGTGATTATATTGCACAGTGTTGTGCAGAATGCATGTAGGTGTCCTCGGCCCATGTAGCTTTAGCAGGCCTCACTGGCTGTAACAAAGCAGATCTGACAAATCAGTTCCACAGCGTTTAACCAGCACATGACATATATATCAGCACTGCATGCTGTTTTCTATGCCACACACTATGACCTACATAGATATATGCACATAACAACCTTCAACAACAGATATCTGTCCACCCTTCACTAACAGTTGCAGTATGTCCCTTGCCCTATGCACATATACAGATACAGATAGATATGTACTGCTGCCACACATGGATGATTTGCAGTGTGTAGAGTACTCTTCAGGAACATCTACTACATGCCAACACATACATATGAGTTACACATTTCTTACCTTTATATTTCCCTGCTCCGTCTGTTACAGTTTTGTAGGTTTTTTTTTTTTTGGTTGGTTGTTTGTTTTGGGTTTTCTCCCCCTGTTTCTTTTTCTGTCTCGGTTTCTCTCTCCGTTGTCTTTGTCTCTGTCTGTGTCTCTGTCTCTCTCTTGCTCTCACTCTCTATCTCCCTGTACCTGCAAGGATATTATTGCATGTATGGACAGCAGGTACAGCCTGCTTTTCTAGGTATCTGCACTTGTGCATGTGACAGCCTTTGCACTAATTGCTGCCCACCATTCAGTAATTGCATGCAGCCTGCTGTGTGCTGATTGCATTACTCACTGTGTTTGCAGCCCACTGCTATAAAATGTTAGGTTAAGTAGGCATAGCCCTTTCAGCTTTCCAAGGTGGGGCCATGCTTGTTTGCTCTGGAAACTGTTGTGTCAGTCAGAAAGTTGGTATATGTCTCTTATCTGAAGCTAGGGTTGTAGCCAGTGATATGCATGTTGTACTCAAACCTGAATGTTGCTGCTTCCAGTACACACTTCTCAGTGTAGAAATGTACTCACCCCTCCAAGTGCTAACACAGGATACATGGGAGTATGTACTTTCTTTCTGAATTAGACATTTAACTGCCATACAAATGTGGTTAGTGCACTGCATTCCTGTGGCACATGCAGTGTTTGTGAACTGCTATACTGTAATTATTACATTACTCACCTCTGAACAGTTTGTGGTTTGTTTGTGTTGCAATTAGCACAGGCTGCTCAACACAACTGGACATATTTAAGTACTGAGTATGCCTACCTACACCCTGGTTTTTGCCTGAATACACAGGTGTGTTGCACCTTTGGGTAGTGGTGCAGAACTGCAAAGAGCATTTTATATTATCATGTGAGGTTTATCTTGCTGAACATATGGGATTGCTGTGTACCTGTTAGTCTGTCAAGGCAAGTAGTCTGTCTGCGTAGCTCCCACCTGTGGACATATCCAGATGGTAGCTAGAGGTTAGCCTATTATATTTTGTCTGTGCACCACACCACTCTTTTCAGCACTGGCACATTGGCATTGTCACAGTTGGTTGTTAGCAGTACATGGCTACATCCTGTGATATTTCTGTGTTGTACTCCTACATAAGGGCATACTTGTGGAACTCCTTCCAAAGCTATTTGCAGAGTGTGTAACAGCAGTAATGCTGATATGCCTGTGTGTTTCTGCCTCTGCCAGGCCTCAGATACTCTCAGGTATGTATTTGAATGGCCTCAGTGAAAGGTACATATACGTTAGATACACCTGTAATATATTACAGACATATTGCAGTTGAGACTTTCTTGGGAATCAGAGCATATGTATACCTACACCTTTTCTGATGTGCAAGCAGTGTCTACTCTCACCTATTGAGATTATTCATTACGTGTGATTCCACACTTGTCTGCTTAATGTTAATACTTTCCAGAGTGATTCAGTGGGGCGCAGCTGACATTTGTTTACAAATCAAGGACATCCCTGTAAAGCAGTAACAGTTGGGGTGTTTGGCCTCTGCCCTAATCAACTTTGCCAGTATTTATCCTGGTCTGATACTGTGTGGTGTTTGTAAGGTGCTACTGTAACATTATTCCCTGCTAGGATGGCTGGTTCTCCTTTCACAGTCATGTCATGCAATTCCACAACAACTGCTGGTAAAGACCCACAGAACAGGATTTGTGTTATACCATTCCTAATTTCCATTTACATTCCCTCAGTGTAATGCATGATATATTTATGTCAGCACCAAATTATTTGCATATCTGCTGTGGCTTAGTGGTAATTCATGCAGTCTATTGTGTCAATGGTCTGGGGTTCGAGACTGGCAAAGGTCTTTTCTTTTCCTGCTGAGCAGAACAAGGGCCCTTCCATAGAGTGACTAAGGCACTTTTGAGCAGTTGTAAGTGGGTTTGCATGGGTTTGTGCGATGCTTAGCTAAGTGCACACATGTGCACACTCGCTTAAACCTACTTACTACCGCTTAAAAGTGCTTACTCCCGCTAACCCCTGCGCTAATTTCTTTTAAAGAAAAGAAAATGGGTAGATAGGAAAGTGGTGAAAAAGGGGGCACAAAGATGAACAGACATTAGGTAAACAAGCTTGGGATGTGCAGGACAGGGGTAGGGAAGGTCCATAGTTGCCCATTTCTTTACCGGCAACAGCTGTGCATATACCATAAATTTGGAGTGAAATTTGAAACCTTCCACCCCTGGGAGAGGGGTGAGGGCAACAAAGTATGTTGTATTGCCAATTATAATTATCAATTTACATGTCCAGTGGACATGTGTGCAAAATGGGCAGCTATGTATGGGGCATAATTTTTTTGTGGGTACAGATTGCTCTTTTTTTTTTTTTTTTTTTTTTTTTTTTTTCAGGTGAGAGTGGAAAGTGAGGTAGAGGAAGTAGGTATGTTCGGGGAGGTAGGTTGGGGTGGTAAACAGACAAGATGCCTACAGAGGAGGTGTATGACACATTGGGTGGGTGAAGACAATTGACAGGGACGGATGTTTGGAAATCACAAGCCCATGAGCCCACAGATGGTAACAGTGGAACTGAGATCCCCACCCATGGGCAGTCACCACTGCACCTTCATAGCCCCGAGGGTGGCTGTGCTCGGGGCTGTGCAGGACAGGCAGGCAACCCCATGAGACGTGCCACTCTCGCCTCGAACTGGCATAATGGATCAGCGACTGAATGCTGGATCTCCCTACGCACCACAGCCCGGACCTTTTGAAGGGTGACAGGTGGCCCTTCTCCGCCCATGCTTGCATAGGGGAGATGAGACCCATCCCCTGCAGCGCTACCACCCAAAGGTGGCACAGGACCAACAGAGGAGGGGAGCCCGGGCTGGGCACTGGACCTGCTGGTGCCAGGTGCACTCGCCAGCTGAGGAGGGACAGGTGGGTCCGCTGGGACTGGCCTTCCCATACGTCCTGTTTTCTCCATTTTCCTTCTTTGATCAAGGGGTAGTTTCTTTACTCACTAGTGGGAGTAGGGAGTACTGAACTGCCTGTTTGTCCTCAGAGGAGTGGTTTAAGGCAGTAACTTGTAGTTTATTGGCCATTTTGGGTCATTTCCTGTCTTTTCCAGCCCCCTGCTATAAAGCACGTTTTGGCGGGCTTTTCCAGCTATTGAGAACTCGGCACAGCTCCTCGTGGTGGCCAGCAGTGTTCCTCTAGCAGCAGAGACCAGAAAAGACTACCTTTCCAGATTTTAAGTATTTTTCTTGGCTTTTTCGACTTTTTGTGCCTTTCGACTACTGTTTCTGCTTATTTTATCAAGTTTGCACTGTTTTTACTGTGTTTAAAAGCTAAAACTGTTTACTGCACTTGCTAGTTTAAGTTTTGCCTAAAAGTTAAACTACAGGCTAATACACTCAAGTGTACTAGCTTTTGATAGCATTTAATCGAAAATCATAGCATTTATTGTGTTTTCTGCTTTCCTGTAAAAAAAAACAAAAAAAAAAAAAAAAAATATCCTTGCTTTCCATACTTTCCTAACTAGTGTTCCAGAGACCAGATTTTGCTGATCCCTGGGCTTTGTCTTGGTTCCTGTTTTCTCCATTTTCCTTGTTTGGTCAAGGGGTAGTTTCTTTACTCACTAGTGGGAGTAGGGAGTACTGAACTGCCTGTTTGTCCTCAGAGGAGTGGTTTAAGGCAGTAACTTGTAGTTTATTGGCCATTTTGGGTCATTTCCTGTCTTTTCGGCCCCGCTGCTATAAAGCACGCCTTGGCGGGCTTTTCCAGCTATTGAGAACTCTGCACAGCTCCTCGTGGTGGCCAGCAGTGTTCCTCTAGCAGCAGAGACCAGAAAAGACTACCTTTCCAGATTTTAAGTATTTTTCTTGGCTTTTTCGACTTTTTTGCCTTTCGACTACTGTTTCTGCTTATTTTATCAAGTTTGCACTGTTTTTACTGTGTTTAAAAGCTAAAACTGTTTACTGCACTTGCTAGTTTAAGTTTTGCCTAAAAGTTAAACTACAGGCTAATACACTCAAGTGTACTAGCTTTTGATAGCATTTAATCGAAAATCATAGCATTTATTGTGTTTTCTGCTTTCCTGTAAAAAAAAAAAAAACTTGAACTTGAAAAAAACAAAAAAAATATATATCCTTGCTTTCCATACTTTCCTAACTAGTGTTCCAGAGACCAGATTTTGCTGATCCCTGGGCTTTGTCTTGGTTCCTGTTTTCTCCATTTTCCTTGTTTGGTCAAGGGGTAGTTTCTTTACTCACTAGTGGGAGTAGGGAGTACTGAACTGCCTGTTTGTCCTCAGAGGAGTGGTTTAAGGCAGTAACTTGTAGTTTATTGGCCATTTTGGGTCATTTCCTGTCTTTTCCAGCCCCCTGCTATAAAGCACGCTTTAGCGGGCTTTTCCAGCTATTGAGAACTCGGCACAGCTCCTCGTGGTGGCCAGCAGTGTTCCTCTAGCAGCAGAGACCAGAAAAGACTACCTTTCCAGATTTTAAGTATTTTTCTTGGCTTTTTCGACTTTTTGTGCCTTTCGACTACTGTTTCTGCTTATTTTATCAAGTTTGCACTGTTTTTACTGTGTTTAAAAGCTAAAACTGTTTACTGCACTTGCTAGTTTAAGTTTTGCCTAAAAGTTAAACTACAGGCTAATACACTCAAGTGTACTAGCTTTTGATAGCATTTAATCGAAAATCATAGCATTTATTGTGTTTTCTGCTTTCCTGTAAAAAAAAAAAAAAAAAAAAAAAAAAAAAAAATATATATCCTTGCTTTCCATACTTTCCTAACTAGTGTTCCAGAGACCAGATTTTGCTGATCCCTGGGCTTTGTCTTGGTTCCTGTTTTCTCCATTTTCCTTGTTTGGTCAAGGGGTAGTTTCTTTACTCACTAGTGGGAGTAGGGAGTACTGAACTGCCTGTTTGTCCTCAGAGGAGTGGTTTAAGGCAGTAACTTGTAGTTTATTGGCCATTTTGGGTCATTTCCTGTCTTTTCCAGCCCCCTGCTATAAAGCATTTTGCCAAGCATTAAGCGATTTAGCGATTTAGCGCCGATGAAGCTGAGCTGCCACTGTTGCACACTAGGGCAGCACCGGTTAAGCAGGTTTAAACTATTCGGGCTACCTAAAGTCCACTCTTCAAATTTTCCCTTGAAACTACCTTCCTCGACCTATACTACTGATCTAATCAGCGTATCCTATAACTAAAAAGCAGTATCCTACCTTCACCAAGAATGATGCCACAATACAGAGATAAGATGATCAGCTTTAACAATTGGCTTAAACACTGGTGTCATTCAAAGGGGATCCAGTATCTGTCTGCCTGGGATGACATGCTGGACAAGCCACGCTGCAAGGGACGGCTTGCACCTGTCACCCTGGGATTCGGATATTGGCAAAGGCTCTTGCCACCCCATAGTGCCTTTTTAGGCAAGGCTCAAATTCTAAACCTACCACCCTAGAACACAAAAAAGGAAAAAAACTAAGGGTAATGCTGCTCAATGCCAGAAGTCTAAATCTCAAAATGCACGACTCGAGGCCCTTCTCAGTATGGAGAACATCGATGTCTGTGCTGTGACAGAAACCTGGTTCAAGGCTCCTGAGAGCACCCCAGCTATCAGGTTTTACCTCATATCATGCTCCGGCCCCAAAATCAGGAAAATACCAAGAAAGGAGGGGGAGTATCCATATTCATCAAGGACACCCACACCTCAAGACTAGTGGCAACGCATGATGCATCGGAGACCATCCAGGTGCAATTAACCGTGAGGCAAGACTGCTCTGCAAATTGTAGCATGTTACAGGCCACCCTCACAAACTCAGGAACCTCACATGGCCTTCCTGAAAACACTAGAGGATAAATGTATCACCAAACACCATCATACTAGGTGACTTCAATTACCCAAATATAGACTGGGAACACTACTCAAGCCCAAACACCCTAGCCCAAAAGTTCCTGGAATTCATAAACTCAAATGCCATGGAACAACTAGTCACCATTCCGACAAGAGGAGATAACATACTTGATCTCATCATCACGAACATGGGAGCACAATGTTCAACACCGGAAGTATACCCCTCACTGGTGAGATCAGATCACAAACTAATCTCGCTGGAGGTCCTCATCCCACCCCACCTGAAATAAAAAGACCACAGTAAAGAACTTCTCAAAGCCGACTTCACACTTCTAAAGACTAGTGTGGTCTCCTTTAAGGCCCCGAGCCAGCGGAAAACAGTACTCAAGCCGCTGAATCACTTACAAATGTCTTCTACCAGCACCTGCAGGACTGCATGGATAAGGCAATCCCAAGCAAAACAAAGACTCTTTGTACCAAAGGCAAGCGTCCAGTCTGGTGGACCCCAGCCATAAACAAACTCTACAACAAAAGGAGGAAGCTACTACAAGATAGAGCAAAATCCTTAAAAGGTAAGACACCCTTGATCACTATAAGTAACAAACTAAGAGCTCTCATAAAATCATCCAAAGCAAATTTCGAGAAAAATAGCTAAAGACTCAAAAGACAATCATAAGGCCTTCTTTAGCTATGCTAGAAACCTAGGAGGAAACTCCCAGATATGCTCAGAACTAGTTCAAAATGATGTGAAGATTACTGATCCTACAGACATTGCCAACATACTGGCTGACAGGTTCAGTGCAAACTTCTCCCCCCAAAAGGAGAGATATCTATACCAAACGATTGCAGCCCCCAAACATCTCCAGCGCCCAAGTGAAAACTGCTCTCTCCAAAGCAAAAACACAGCATCCATGGGACCTGATGGTGTCCCCGGCTGTGTGCTCCACGAACTCAATGAGGAATTAAACCCACAGCTAGGACAGCTGTTTAATCAAAGTCTTACCTCTGGATACGTGCCAGGAGTGGCACTGCAACTGTGGTCCCACTTCACAAAGGCGGTGCCTCCACCGACCCTGGAAATTACCGCCCATTAGCTTGACAAGCCTTATCTGCAAAGCCATGGAGAGGATCATAATGGACCTCATAAATAAAGACATAGGAATTTGCAGACTTTGGATCCAACCCAGTTTGGCTTTGTCAAAGGCAGATCATGCCTTTTAAACTTGGTTGACTTTTGAAACAGTCACCAAAGCCATTGATGAGGGTAAGGCAGTCCATACAGCCTACCTCGATCTGGCTAAGGCCTTCGATACAATACCCCACTCGGGTATCATTGAAAAACTCATCAGCTTAAATGTTAACCCATATATCACAAGATGGGTTGCAAACTGGCTGAGTGACAGAACCCATAGGGTCAGAGTTGCTGGCGCCATGTCAGACTCAAAGCCTGTCACAAGTGGTGTCCCACAGGGCTCAGTCCTGGGCCCACTCTTGTTTGGCATCTACTTTTCAGTACAAGCAAACACAGGAGGGTTATGGCTGACAAAGTTTGCAGATGACTGCAAACTGGGCCATAGTAGAAAACACATCTGACACAGATATCCTTCAGAAGGGTCTCACAGAAACGGATAACTGGTGCCAGAGCCACGGCCTAAAGTTAAATGCCAAAAATGCATAGTCATACCCTTCGGGAAAAACAAGGTTACCCCTAGCTACCAAATAGGTGGCAATCCACTGAGCACAGAAGAAGTTATCAGGGACCTGGGGACCCAGGTTGATAGTAGTCTGTCATTCGACACCCATGTAGCTAAAGTAGTTAGGAAGACCTTCTACATTGCCCACCTTATCATGAAGGATTCTCATCTAGATCAAGGGAGGTTATAGTCTCCCTTTACTCATCACTCATCAGACCAATGATTGAGTACAATGCCCCATTCGAATGTATCTGACCCGACACTTGCAGCAGCTGGAGAGGCCACAAAAGTTCCTCACCAAAAGGATAAAGGGTCTCAAAAATCTATCCTATGCTGCCCGACTGAAAGAACTCCAGCTCTATTCAGTCGCTTCGCTTGCTCAGAGGTGACCTTTGCCTAACATACAAGGCCATGTCAAACCCAGATTTGATGAATATGCTTCACCTCAAAAATCTAGATCCATCAGAGCCACAAGGCGGAGACTTAAACCTCGACACGGCTATTAATAGGACGTGCTGGAGGAATAGATTCATCACCCAAAGACTCCCTATGCTGTGGAACAAAATCCCGGTACATGTGAGGCAGAGCACCTCGCTGGCCTTGTTCAAGAGAAATCTTGACCAATGGATGGGAGATCGCAGATATACCCCAGGGATTACCTCAGTGTCACTGCTCGACAGAGGCACAGCAAAATAATGGGTATAGTTCCCCATACTAAAGGGGTGGCGTAAGCCACAAAACGATGGGCTAGGCTTGTAAATGCCCTCGGGCAGATAGCCTAGTATGAACCTATGAACTATGAACCTATGAACTAGGTGTGTTTAATTACAACATAAACAACAGCATTCCAGATTAGTTGTAACAGCATGCAGTAATATTCCCATTAACCCAACACACCAATGTTCCAACAGTTGAACAGCAAACATAACACATGCATATATTGAACGACAGTGGATATTCCAACAGCACGCAGGGATGTTTGGTAGCAACAGGCCACCATGATTGTGGGGTTTGAACAGGGCACTTGCATCAACGTGAATGCAAATATTCATAGAACAATAGGACATATGTCCCAACAAATATTTAAGATTACACATAACCATTGAGGTGTAGAATTGCATGGTTTATGCACATAGAGTAGGGTGTAGAAAAAAACCTCGATTAACATCTTATAATTACTTTTACTCTACACTACGTTCCTAGTGACTGCTGGTGTATATCCCCTACATGTATTATTACACTTGCCACCATGCATTAGGTTGTATAATGGGTTTGGCTAGTTGAATATATGCCTGACCTATATCTGACATACTAACTGTCCAAGATGCAGATGTTACTGCTACATATTCCTTGATTGCATTTATATTTCTTAATTTACATATCTGTATGTTTTCACATGACATTTTAACTTCAATTTGTACAGAACCCTGCATTTCTTGAAACACACACTCACATTTCTGGGGAACAAATTAACATGCTACTCGTGTGCCAGATTTACTTATGCATGCCAGCCAGTAAATGACTGTTGAGGACTGTATATATGCTTCACAGCTACTAGTACTTCCATCACCCACTTTATATGGGACTGCACAACTCTGGATTGCCAGCACTTTTTAAAACAGTACTATTTGTATAATGCAAGTGTACAACAACATTTCACACTAAGTGACACAGACACACTCTGGGTTTTAGACCTTTATTAATGACATTACACACTTTTCCACAGGCTCACTCCTTTAATTGTTATAACGGTGCATATGGAAGACATATTCAAGGCATATTATACCTTTATTAATAGGTTAGAACACTCTTTTTCAGGCTCACTCACTTATTTTATATGACAGTACCTGCAGAGATATTATTCTGGACATATGTTACCTTTCTTAATGGGTCACTACACTTTTTCTGGCTCTCTGACTTTTTTATCTGACAGTACATGCAGAAGAGTTATTCAGGCCATTTATGGCTGTATTATTGGACTACAACACTTTATTTCATGCTCTCTCCCCTATTTTATATAACAATATATGCAGAATAATCACTAACCTGCCTGGTGGCGCAGCCTTTGCAGCCTATCTGCACAGGCTTGCTGATTCGCAGCACGGTCACCTGTAGCATTAAAGTAAATTAAGGGATACTGAGACATACCTATCCGTTATACAGAATCAATTATCAATTCCTACATACTGCATTCCATGGCTACTACTCAGTTGTGGGGCATCCTGCATCCCACGGGCCTCCTGTATCCATTGGTTCAGGCAGTCCTGCTTCCATCTCTTCAGGTCTGCATGGTGGTGACGGACCTGCTCACCAGTCCGAGGAATGCCTGTGACACTGGTGAGGTCATGAGCTAACCGGTTCCAAGCCTCTGCCTTGTACTCCATCCCTTGGAACTGGCCCTGCAGGAGTCTTGTCTCATGATGGTAGACAAGGAGCCAAACCATGTATTTTGACTCCTCGATGCCCAAACGTTGTGCTCAGAAGTGTGTACCCTCTCCTGCACCAGCCATTCTAACTGCAGATGTGAGCTACAATCAGTTATGGTGAGTATTCCCACCTATGGTGCTTAAATATACCACATTTCCCACACTTTTTTGTGATTGGCCATTTTTGAAAATTCTCGGCTGACTGCAGACCTGCTTAGTAATGGTTAATCTACCATTACTAAGTATATGCATGTTAACCGTGGCTGTTTCTCCTAAGATGTCATGGCTTAGTGGTTCTGTGCTTTGATTAGGATGCACAGAGTCCTGGATTTGAACCTTGTCATTCCTTTTATTTTCATACTGTCCAGACAGGCTGGGGGTGTGGCTGTGTTTAAGCAACTTTGCTCTATGTTGCTCCACGTTGCCCTATGGTGTGCTGGTTGGCGCGGCATGCATGTCAGCGCAAACAGACTGCGCTGGTTAAAGCACTATTTTGCTATGGACACCACTATTGCGCTGGGTAAAGCGCTCTTAAACTTTGGGCAACTCTATTGCGCTGGGTAAAGTGCTATTAAACTATGGGCAACTCTATTGCCCTGGGTAAAGCGCTGCTTAACTGCAAGCAATTATGTATCAGGATCCTTTAAAAATGTAATATTTTGTTCACTGATACTTTGGCAATTTCAGTGCTTTTTACTGATATTTTAATCATGCGTGTCAGGTATTATTCCATGTACTGATTTAAAACATAAATAAGAAGGGGAGTGATGGGGCTCGAACCATGAATGCCTCTTCTTTGTGTGAACACTCTACCATTACATTATTGCTATTTGGTGAGAGCTGCATAAACATTCTTTCTTATGCTCTTCCATGTCGGAATTGCTAACTACAGCTAAGCAGTGGGCACACCCACGCACATACGCGCAAATACAGGCGGCTATTTTTGGAATTTAAAAAAAATAAAATTAATTTTTTACTTTTCATAACTGTGATGGGGGTTTACAATGTCAGGGAGTGTGGTGTTGAGTACAAGGACATTTGAGCGGACTCGCTCTTGTATACTTTCATTTTCCTTTTACAAACCTTGCAGGGGCATGGCCGTTCTGCTTGGCAGTCGGACACACCCCCTGCTTTCCTACCCAGTCTGTGTAAGACTTACGGTTGAGTCAGCGTGCCCTCATGAATATTCATGGCACGCTGACGTCATACCGTTCAACTGCAGCCTACAAGTAAGACTTATTAAGTCTTACACGGAGGATTTGTGAATCCGGAGGCTCATTTAATAAACACAGTTACAAAAATACACAAGCACTTTCACAATATGCTTCCTCAGCATATTGTGAAAGCGTTTGTGTATTTTTGTAACTGTGTTTATTAAACAAGGACTTTTATACTGGAGCCCGAAGCATTATCTGTGTCCATTTTTTATCTTTTACTTGTTGGATTCTGTGGTTTATTGGACTCAGGTACTTAGATAGTGGTGGTTATTTTTGTATTCTTTCAATTTAAGTTTATTATTCATTTCACCTCCTCTTATATTTGCTAAATATACTATATTAGGGGTATTACAAGCAGCAAAACATTTTACAGTGTATGTTTTCCCAGTAACCAAATGTATAACGTTACCTTCATTATTAATGAATGTGCAAAAGCTACAACTGAAACAAGGAAACATTCCTTTTTTATAGTGGGTTGATTATTACTTCCACATTTAATATCCTTGTAGCATAATAATTGTTTTAAAGTCATACAGTTACGATAAGAGAAGCTGGGTTTATGATAAATAATATCTAAAAATTCTGGTGCACTTCTCAAAATGTTCCATTTTTCTAAAAACTGTATTTCTTACACCATCACTGCATCTATTATATGTGGTGGGGTATCGAAGGATATTCTCATTTATTTTAGATCTAACACTATTATTCACAATATTTTTGTCACTAAAATAAGGTGGAAATTCTACATCTCTCACCCTCATAACATCTTCTTTTGTATCATATAACAGTTTTTCATCATAACCTCTATGTTTAAATTCATTGATAATAGTGTCCATTTGTTGTACACATCTATTTTCATGTGCATTTAGTTAAAAGATACGTGTATATTGCCCCTTAACAATTCTTTTAAAAATGTGGGGAGCATGCATACAGATATAGTGGAGATATTTGTTTTTATGAACCAGTTTCCTATGCACCATTGTTTGTATCTCATCTCCATTTTTACTCAACTCTATGTCTAAAAATTTAGTATTATCTAATGAACTAGTCATAGAAAAATGCAAGAGGTTAGTGCTATTATTAATATATTCAATACTCATTCAGTTCATCATAAGTGCCTTCCCAAGTAAAAAAAACTCATCATCCACAAATCTTTTAAAAAAGGTAACTTTAGAGCTATACCTATTCAGAGCATTATATACAAATTCAGTTTCCCATTTATCCAACACAAGATTTGCATAAGTGTTGGCAGTGGGAGTACATATTGCCACTCCTGAAGTCTGATGATAGTACATATTATTGAACACAAAAATATTGTTATTTAAGACAAGTTCAAGGAATTCACAAACACTTTCTATCTATCTACCTGACAAAATACAGGTCTATATTAGAACATCGAAGTTTCAGAACTTCGAATGTTCTAATATCGACACTTACTAACCGAAAGCTGAAAATAGCGAAAATTAAGATAACCGAGTTCTTTCCTAGGGAAAGAATTTGGTTGTCCATTCCTGTCACTTCGCTATTTTCAGCTCTGTGGTGGAAAGTTAGGGTCAGGTTCAGGTAAGTGTCCGATTGTGTGGATGTAAGGGTTAGGGTGGGATAGGTGAGTTAGGGTAAGGGTGTGGGTCAGGTAAGTGTGCAAATGTGTGGACGTGAGGGTTAGGGAGGGATAGGTGAGTTAGGGTTAGGGCGTGGGTGAGGTGTGTGTGTGATAGTGGCAGAACTTAGGGTTAGGGTTTGGGTTAAGGTAAGTGGGTAGATAGTGGTGTATATACAGTTTAGTGTAGGTTTAGATGTAAAATGTAGGTGTATGTGTGTGGATAGCTGTTTGTTTGGTGTGTTTGTGTTGTGTGTATGTGTTTCAGATCAGCAAATTTTTTTCCCTAGTAAAATATTTGCTGTTTTCAATTTTCGGTCTTATCATTTTTCGGTTAGTAGGTGTCGATATTAGAACATTAGAAGTTCTGAAACTTCGATGTTCTAATATAGACCCCAAAATACCATATCTGCATAATAATTCACAAATAGAATTTACCCCATATCCTTTAGGAATCACTGTGAACAATGATTTTATATCAAGTATGACAAATAAGAATGGTCTCTGTTTTCTACTTGTAAAAAAGTGATATAATTGTTTAAAAAAATTGCCAGTGTCTTTTATATAATTTCTAACATGTTCTAAATAACATGCCAAGGCATTCTGTAGGTATAATGAAATAAGCTCAGTAGACCAGCCCATTCCAGATATTATATGTCATATTGGTGGTTCAGCAATAGTTTTGTCGATTTTGGTAAGGCCATATAGTATAGGTATTTTAGGACATGGTACTGAAAAACTGAAAACATTCACCACTTATATCATTCATAGCTTGTAAATCAAAAACAGATATATTGATGTTATTAATAATTCTTTTCACTTCATTATATATTTCTTTAAAAGCAGAATCATCAGCCAAAATCAAATGTATAGCTTTCAAATATTCATCTCTACTCATAATGATGATTGCACCGCCCTTATCTGCTTCCTTAATAATAACATTATCAATGCTGCATAAAAATTCAAGAGCTTCTCTCTCATTTTTCATTAAATTATAGAACTTCTTGAAGTTTCAATGGTTATCATAATATTCACATAATTGTATTTCGCAAATGTTGTGAAATGCTAATAGTATAGGATGACTAAATGGAATGAATGTACTGGAACTCTATTTTCAAGCATAGCAGAATTATTAAAAATAAGTTTAAGATTAATATTAAGACAAAGTTTTTAAATCAGTCAAAGTAGTTGTTGTATGGTCAACATTTGCAGGAATGAATTTTAGCCCCTTACTGAATAATGATAAAATGGAATTATTCATTGTGAGCTGAGAAAGATTTACAATAACACTGTTATTTGTCACAGATTGTACATATTTTTTTGAGCATTTATTTTCAGTAATGAAGTTACATACTTGCGTCTCTGCTGTGGTCTCTTGTTGACTGACCTCTGGTTGCTCTGGGATCTCCCTCGCTTTCATTGTAATGAGTGACCTCTCAAATGGAAACACTTTATCGTTGTTGTCTGTACCTCTTCTGGTAGTTTTAGCTGGCAAGTAGTTATATTTCACTGAAAATCCACCATACTGGAGTTGTTCACTGATGTCGTTGCAGGACCAGAGGTTCCCTGAGTGTTTGTTTATGTCACCAACGTCTGAATGTTTGTTTGCATCATTGACGTCTCTAGAACAGGTTGTGTCATATTAGCATCATCCTCATTGGCCACTACATTTGATTCTATGTTAGTAACTTGTGTCGGATTTAAAGGTACAGACACATTGTCAAGGGAATACATAGAATTCTTCTTAGTTAAGGCACTAATTTCAGTTGATGAATTAGCTGCATTCATAGCTCTAGATTTCTCTTGCTGTTTGTTTTTAGGCCAAGAGAAAATATGTCCATTAGAGAAATCATTTAAATCTCTGTTTAGCTTCTTCTGCTTATCATTTTCAAGGTAGCGATCATTGCTATGTATTCGTTCTAACATTTTATTATATTCAGCAATATGAGTCAGAAATGTTGGTAGTGAAAAAATGTGTTTTTTTCATACTGTTTATTTCTTTACATAACTCATTCTCTATGCCCACAAAAAAATCATGCATAAGTGTCATATATTCAAGGATCATTTTAAGTTCATCTCCTGTCATCTTTTTAAAAGCACAGGATTAGAATTTCCATATGAAGGCATTTTCAAAATTCGTAGTACTCGGGGTACTATCCCCATATCTAGATAAGCCATGAAATTCAAATGTTGCCTTTGCAAGACTTTATACTTCTTTACCTTCTGCTCAAGTAAAGTTAGCTGTTGAAAGAAGTCATCAGACATATTGGTAGAATTCATCTCTTGCCTTTGTAGTAGTACCTTAGTTATCGATAATAACGGATTCGATCACGTAGTCTGTAATCCATTAACCCTTAGCTCATCTTCAGTAATGGTAGTAGCAGTGGTGGATGTGCTCTGAAAAATCACTGGTATGGCCAAAACATTTGTACAAAGTCATAGCGACAGGAGAAGCAAGAATATTGGTGAAGTAACAGTCTGTAGGTAACCAAATCACAGAAAAAGAAATGACTGGAACTGCATACTATGAAGTTTATTCATAAAAACAAGAAAGGCAAAGCTTTCAGGTTCAACAACCCTTCCTCAGTGCATGATAGAGTAATCATTTTCTTCCACATTTAAATACATTTAAATACAAAATTCCATTAAAGCCTGTCCTAAAAGATAGAATGTCTTATTTAAAGTAATTATTCAGAGTAGTTTTATTTATAAATTGTTGTGCATAAGTTAGAATTATGAACTTATTTTTTAATATATATTTTATAAGCTATTTTATATACATAAAGATATCTTAAATTTGATTGGCTGTGCTTTATTGAATAATCAATTGAATGTTGTATTTAAATGTATTTAACTGTGGAAGAGAATGATTAGTCTATCTTGCACCGAGGAAGGGTTGTTAAACCTGAAAGCTTTACCATCCACATATAAAGCTAGGTGAGAGGCACATCACTGTGTCTCACAATGAAGTATCCCATGTATAACATATAACATATAATATTCAGTCGCATACCGTCTGCTCAGAGGTGACCTGTGCCTGACATACAAGGCCATGTCCAACCCGGAATTAATGGACATGCTCCAAAACAAAAAATACAAATCCACCAGAGCCAGCCACAAGAGAGAGAGAAACCTCAACACGGATATAAATAGGAAGGACATGCTGGAGGAGGGACAGATTCATCACCCAGAGACTTCCATGCTGAATCCCAGAGGAAGCTCGATGAGGCTCTGTTCAAGAATCTTGGCTCTTGTGGATGAGGATCGAGGACATTTACCCGAGATCATCATCTCTGTATCACTGCTGGACAGAGGCACGGCAAACTAATGAGTATAGTATTCTTTCTTCAACCTAAGGGTGGAAGAAAGCCACATAACCTGGCTAGGCTTACCTCTGGCCCCTAGGGCAGATAGCCTAGTATGAACCTATGAACCTATGAACCTATAACATGTTTGTCATGTACTGATGCCTGTGTGACTGTGGGACACAGGTGTGGCCATGCATGGTATGAGCTGTGTATGGCTGTGTCATTCACGTGTAGCTTTGCCTTGTTTGCAGATGTGTATGTTGAGGTCCACTGCATATGTGTGTGTGTGTTGTATAGGTGTGGGTGGTGTGTGAGGTGTACTGATTGTGTTGACAACCTGTTTGGGGACAGATATGTGACCTTGACATGGAGAGAGCATGGACTGCAGGTTTCTACTGTCATTGCATCTCTCACACAGTGTGTTCCTTGATGATGCTTGTAGATGTTTGTCCATCCATGTACATGAGGCAGGTGCTACACTGTGCCAGGACACCGATATCAACCACACTGGCAAGGGAAACTGTAGGACATTGTCCTGTCATATAGTCCAGAATGTGAGGGAAGAAGGCGAGGGAGACCTGAGGGGTGGGCCTACAGCCCAGGAGCTTATTACAACAGTAGGAGGCTAACACCACAGCATACCATGTAAACAGGCTATGAACAAACAGTAATAGGTGCAACAGGTAAATACATTTGAACACCGCATAGCACATGTAGCAAGAAGCATGAAACATCAGGATCAGGAGGGCAATGCATGATGTATAGCCACTATGTTGCTGATAGCCACATACATACTGTGGTGATAGAAGGCGGGGTATGATGTGAGAGTTAGCGGTGGATAGTGGTGGCAAATGTGGATGTGTAGGGTGTGTACATAATGGTGAGCAATGTATGTGGTCCTGTGATGTGTTCCCCTCTTCATGTCATTCAAGTGGGATGTATAAATGTTGCAATCCACCTTACTCAGAAGCTGAGACTGCTGCCATTATTGATGCCCTGAGACTCCATTACTGGGTGCTGTTGACAAGGACTCACCATAGCCAGCAAGAACACACTGCACTGTGGGCAAAATTAATAGCAATGGTGAATGATGTGGGCTACCAGGATAGGAGCTATGAACAGGTCTGGCACCATACTACATATATAATACATCATGCATGGCAAAGCACAGCTGTGGCCAGGGACTGTGCTGGCACCAGGACAGGGCTTGCTATACAACCCCCACTCTCAGCCACAGAGGAGTTCCTGGCAAACCTGGGTTCAGCCACCAGCTCACAACAAACTATCACAACATATGTTGTGGAGGTGGGTGCTACAGAGTCCACAGCCAAGGAGTGTCCAGATAAGAGCCAGTGGTCATTATGTTAATATAGTAGCATTCATAGTGGCAGCCTCCGCATACCTGTACACATATGTCAGGTCAATCTGCATTTGTGGGTGGGGTTTTGTAATGCCCATGTGTGAACACACATTGTGAATGTCAGCAATTTGGGTAGTATCACAGTTTGTACAGTACATGTTGATAAATGCACATATTATCCTGCACCAATGCCACATGTGTGTCTGCTGACAATACCGCTCCCCTACAAATCCATAGGTACCTCTGGTGTGGCTGGGGACCATCATCCTGTAGCCAGTGAGTGCGGAACTGTCTTGTTACGGCTCATCTATACCCTAGGCATGTTAACAGCTGCCAGTTTGCCATGAACACTACTGTTAAGCTTACCATATTGCAATACTTGCATGTTCACTTGTGGTGGGGTTCACTGCAGTGCATCATACGTTCATAGGTTGGTACTAGGCTATTGACCCTAGGGCCTATACAAGCCTAGCCATAACAATTCCCTGGCTATTTCTTCCCAAAGTATTTACTTCCCTGAACCCCTGTCTAGCAGGGTGACTGAGCTGATCCCCAGGGTGAATTTCCTATCTCCCATCCAATCATCAATGTTCCTTTTGAAGAGGGCCAAAAAGGCACTCTACTTGACATGTATGGGCAGTCTATTCCAGAGTCTGGGGAGTCTCTGGGTCAGGAACCTATCCCTCCAGCAGATTTTGTTCATTGTGATGACAAGGTTTAGATCTCTGGAGGGTGTGTTGCTGAGGGACTGGGATTTCTTTAAGTGTAGTATGTCCAACAGCTCTGGGATTGACATGGCCTTGTAAGTTAAGCAGAGATCACCTCTGAGTAGATAATATGTGACAGAGTACAGGTGGAGTTTTTTTAGATGGTCAGAATAGGGCATCTGCTTTAGGCCTGTGATTCTTTTAGTGAGGTATTTCTGTGGCCTTTCCAGTTGTTGCAGATGTCTTGGGAGGTACATACTAAATGGGGCATTGTATTCTATAATGAGTCTAATGAAGAATGAGTACAGTGGGACAATGATCTTCTTTTTTTCTGGATGAAAAGCCCTTAGTGATGAGGTGTGCCACATAGAAGGATTTCTTGACTGTTGTGGTGATGTGGTTATCGAAGATGAGACCACTGTCGACCTGTGTCCCTAAGTCTCTTATCACGCTTTCAGTGTTTAGTGTACTGCCACCTATGTGGTAATACATGGGTACATGTTTTTTCCCAAAGGGGATAACTATACATTTTGTGGATTGAGCTTGAGCCCATGACTCTTGGACCAAGCATCTGTTTCTGTAAGGCCCTTTTGTAGAATATCCACATCATTTGGGGATTCAATAATGGCTCTCAGTTTGCAGTCATCTGCAAACTTTGTTAGCCAGAGTCCCTTAGTGTTGGCCTGTACTTCAGAGAAGTAGATGCCAAACAAGAGAAGTCCCAGTCCTGAACCCTGAGGTACTCCACTTGTCACTTGTCTGGAGCTGGATTTGGAGTCAGCTACTTTTACAGGGTGGGTTCTGTCAGTAAGCCAGTTGGCAACCCACCGAGTGATGTAGGGATTAATGCCCAGCTTAGTAAGTTTATCTATGATTCCAGAGTGGGAGAAGGTGTTGAAGGTCTTGGCGAGTTCCAGATAGGCTGTGTGGACCACCTTACCCTTGTCAATGGCTCTGGAGACTGATTCAAAGAAGTCAATCAGGTTCAGGAGACAGGATTGGCCCTTCACAAACCCAAACTGTGTGGGGTCCAGTGTTTGAAGGTTGTCAATGTCTTTGTTTATAAGATCCATGATAATGCATTCCATGGCCTTGCAGATCAGGTTGTCAGACTGATGGGGTGATAGTTCCCAGGATCCAAGGTGGATCCCACCCTTGTGGAGTGGGATAACAGTAGCTGTGCGCCTCTCAGTGGGCATGAAGCCTGAGGTGAGGCTATGATTAAACATGACACTTAGGTGAGGTGCCATTTCATTTTGTAGTTCATGTAGTACACAGCCTGGGATGTTGTCTGGTCCCATGGATGCTGTATTCTTAGCTTTGGAGAGTGCATTTTTTACCTGTGTTGCCCGTATTACCAGCATTTGGCAATCTTTTGATATTGAGATGGGCCCTTTAGGGGATGAGAGGGGGGTGAAGTTTGCACTGAATCGATCTGCCAGGATATTGTCAATATCCTTGGGATCAGTATATTTAATGCCATTCTGTTGTAGCTCAGAGCAGATCTGAGCATTGCCATTTAGATTCTTGACATAGCTATAGAATGCCTTGTGGTTGTCTTTGGAATCTTTGGCAATTTTATTTTCATAACTAGCTTTGGAGGATTTTATGAGGGTTCTCAGTTTCTTACTGAGGTGAGTAAGGGACTTATTTGCATCCTGGGATTTTCCTCTTTTCTGCAACAGTTTCTTCATTTTTCTTTAAAATTTGTTTATGGCAAGGGACCACCAGATTGGCTTTCTTTTTTTTGAGGAGAGCGTCTTGGTTCTATTGAGGATGGCATGATTCATGCACAAGTGGATGTGCTCGTACAGTGCCTTAGTGTAGGATTCAGCAGTCGAACTTTCAGTTCCCGTCTACATGGGTGTCATGAAGTTTGTCACTTCTGGCTTGAGTAGCATGAAGTTGGCTTTGGAGAAGATTTTTATGGAGAGTTCCTTACTGGGGGATGGGGTGTGATGTGGATGTCAAGGGTGATTAGCTTATTGACCTGACCAATGAGGGTGTGACCATAAGGTGAGGAGCAGCAATTTCCCATTTTGGTAATGACCAGATCTAGGATATTGGAGCCCCTGGTGGAACTAAGGATTAGTTGATCCAGGGCATTGGAATTTATAAATTTCAAGAACTGTTGGGCAAAGGTATTGGTACATAAGTAGTTTTCCCAGTTAATGGCAGGGTAGTTGAAATCACCCAGTATTAGGGTGTTTGGTTGTATCTTAATATTTTCCAGTATGTTTAGAAAAGTGTAGTGAAAATCTTGGGGCATGGTGGGGGATGTGTAGCAAGCTACAGTTTGGATCGCAGTCTTACCTAGTGTTAGTTGCACCTGGAGAATTTCAGACACATTGTGTTGGGCAACTAGCCTGGTGTTGTGAATATTCTTGGTGAATATGGATTCTCCTCCACTTTTAGTGTTTCAGTCCTGGTTTGGTAGCCGAAAAGTGTGGTAAGAGTTGTAGCCTGGTATTGCAGGTGTGGTCTCTGGAGCCTTGAACCAGGTCTCAGTTATTGCACAGATATCAATTTTCTCCATTTTTAGCAGTGCCTCGAAAGAGTGCATTTTGTGGTTTAGACTTCTAGCATTGAGTAGCATTACCTTCATATTTTGCATGTTTGTACCTGTTACGGTGGTGGTTTTGTCCCTTGAACTTTGCCTAAAAAAGACACTATATGGGTGGCAAGAGCCATAGCCAGTAACCTGAATCCCAGGGGTGACAGGTGCAGACCATCTCTGGCAAAGCATCATGGTATGTCAATCATGTCATCCCAGGAAAACAGATACTGGATCCCCTTTGAATGACACCAGAAGCTTAGCCAGTTGTTGAAGTAATCACAGTAGCATATTTGCAGGAGCTGTAACATATTAGCATGTATTTTTGTAAAGGTGTAGTCAGTCTGCTATACAGGGGTGCATTACTATTGTATAAATGGGTGCGCTGTGTTTTAGGGGAAGGTCACTCAAATACTCTGACTTGTCATGTATCTAACAGGCATACAATACTAGCAATGGTAACTGGATGTAGCTGCACTGCATGTTGTTGAGGGCCTGTCTAGAGTGTGTCTGTTGTGGTCTGGTTGTGTGTTGTGCATGGCAGAATGTGTGGTCTGTATAATCCCTTTGTGGCAGCTCACCTTTGTGTGTGTGTGTGTGTGTGTGTGTGTGTGTGTGTGTGTGTGTGTGTGTGTGTGTGTGTGTGTGTGTGTGTGTGTGTGTGTGTGTGTGTGTGTAGATTAGCAAACATTATAGTGCAGGAATTTATGTAGCCATGTTGTCTTCCCCTCACAGGCAACCATGGGGATTGAAGTGTGCCCCCTCACAACCTGATGTCAGTGTCTCATCAGACTCTGATGATGATGATGATGATGCTGGCCATTGTGGGGCACAGATGGAGTTGTTGCAGGCTGAATTTGTCCCATTGGTTGACATCCCACTTCCACACCCAATGTCCCTGCACACAGTCAGTATGCCCACATGTAGCCAGTCCCCAGCAGCCACAGATATTTGTCAGTCAGAGGGCAGTGGCATCAAACAGGGGACTGTGGCGACTATGTCATCTGTAACTGTAGACACTAGTCATAGCTAGAGAGCTGGTGAGGTCCCACACAGGCAGATTGACAGGGCTGCTCAAAGGAGGACTGCTGCTCATCCAGCACTTGTCAGAGGTGTCACAGCACATGTCATCTGATGCATCTTTCAGTCCATCATGGGTGCACAGGCACATTCTGAACAGTACACAAGATGGATGCTCAGGGTCATGGATGCCACATTGCCTGGCATGCATGACTCCCTCCATGGCACTGGTGATGCCTTACATCATTTCGCTGATGTAGTAGATAGACAGTGGGGGAAGACATTGTCAGTCCTCAACCATGCAATGTCTGTGCTGGATCATGTGGTGGGAGTCGGGCATTGGACACATAGACGTAGGTCAGCAACAACATCAGCTGAGAGCCCACATGGCTGTGCACAGTCACAATCCCATAGTAGCAGTACCACCAGCACTATTGAAGGGAGGGTTCTGTCCATACCACAATGTGGCAGGCCATGGGCACATGGCCCTGGGTGGTCCCATGAGGGACACAGACTCAGCAGACACCAGTCACCATCAGCAAGTAGTACCACATCTGGCCCTGGGCATTGTGGTGCCAGTGCCAGTCCTGGCAGAACCAGTTCCCATGCTCATGGCCAGAGATGGTGAACTGTACTTTCTGCCATGTACAGTCCACAGCTGGCCAACATACCCTCATGTAGGGCTAGCACATAGCTTGACACATTACTGTTACATGCATGTTACCAACAGACAGACACAGCTCCTCTCCATGGCCCCAGCTGACCAGAACCACTCCAGACGTACACACATTATGTCAGCTGTATGGCACAGCCTAGGCCTTTGGCAACCCCACACCATAACCTGTGCATGTGATGATACCTGTGCCACTTCACTGTTATCCATACCATCGATGCAGGGACATGCTAATATATGTCTGATGCACAGAATGAATATAGTACAGTTAATTGCAGTTTGTAGTGTAGTAGTGTTATGACGTGTAAGGTTCTGTCTGGTGGCAATTGTCATGTGTACACATCAAAGTGTATGTACCTTTGTGCCACGATGCTTTATTGCTGTTAGTACTGCTGACTGTTGTCTGCAGATGTTATTCTGTTTCTGTTCCAGGTGTCTGTGTGTCTAAATCTTGGGGACCTGCTTCCATTACAGAGGCTCATGAAGGCATAGTGGTAATGCAGAGACTTTTTCCTCACCAAGGTATGGCTGTAAATGTGCATGTTTACATAGGTGCTTATGTGTGGACCAGTGCATGAGATTCAATGGAGGCAGACAGCATAATCTTGCATGCATAATAAGAGTTCCGTAGGATTACAGGTTCATAGGTCCATAGAAGGCTACTAGAGTACTGGCCCTGGGTCCCTTACAAGCCTAGCCATTACCTTATCACCAACAGAATCATCAATCAGCACCTGTTGCCCCTGGCATTGATGGACACAGGTTAGACCCCTGGGACAGATTCTTGTTTTCCCATCCGCTCATCACAGATGCACTTGATGAGGGTGTGCATGGTATTCTGTTTGACAAGTATGGGAAGTGCATTCCTGAGATATAGCAGCCTCTGGGAGACAAAATTGTTTCTCCAGCTGTTTTTTTTTTTTTTGATGTTGCATATGTAATTCTGGCCTGTTGTACTGGTAATGCACACAGAGGTAGACTCACATATATGGGGCAGCTGTTGAAGGGCTACGCACAACATTCTCATCAAGGCATGCCACAGCCCACCTGTGGAAAACCTGTCTGATACCAAGTTGGGCACTACTGATTCAAGGCTGTCTGCATGCAACAGGTGTTGAAGGCCATGGATAACCTTTCTGGGTGTTAATATAGCCTTTCCAGTTACTGAAGATGTCTGCATAGGTACATACCAGACTGGCCATGATAATAATGTATTGTTGTACTGACTGAGGACTATAAAGAGGAAATGTCCAACTTTTGTCTGGATGCAGTCCCTTTGCATATGTGGTGAACCACATACCAGCCATTTCTGACCACTTCCACTACTTGATGTCTGAATGCAACCATGTAATCCAACTGAGTACCCAAGTCTATCAATGCAGTTTGTGTGCTTATGTGGTTCCTGTTGATGTGGGAAACAGTGGGGCCATGTCCTCACTGTATGGTATGATGGTACTGTTTTCTGCATTCAGCTTGAGGCCAGGACTTTAGCAACATTTCATACCCACTGTATGACCCCATTGCAGTGTGTTAAAATCAGTTTATGTGTCAGTGACAGACAGCTCACTACTGACAGTTGCCACAGCCTTAGGCGGTACCTACATATATGGGTTGTGGCAGTTAGCATTCATGCCTAGATACATGTGGGTCATTGTGGGCAGCAGCTACTCAGAGGACCTACACATGTCTACATATTGCATACACATAGGCAACACAGAGTAATGTTGCCACCTTATCGAATGTGGAATGTGGGACGTGTCTTGTAGTATTGTGACAGTTGGCAGAATATAAATTACCCATGGCAAGTGCAACAGACAGGACTTCCCTTGGTTTGCCAATATGACAGCTTCTTTGTTTCACATTACCTTAGATTATGCTATTTCTCATAACATTAAGGTGCTTCTGATGTGAAACAACTGGTTTATGCAACTAGTAGTCAACTTTAGGAAATATTTATTGGAGCTACATTCTGGGGACGTCTGCATTGTTTGAGTTGTAGCCACAGGTTGCACCTGGCCAAACATGGACTGCAACCTGCAGGGTGGGACAGGTGGCAGCCGTACCTCTCACCTCTACAGAGTTTTGCAGAATGTCCTGCTGTTTGCTACATATTTTTGTTCCATCGTCATAACATTGTGGCTTTCTGGCAAATTACTGTGAAATAATTAAAGACTGACATTAGACAATAATGACAGAAATTTTCCTGTCAGATTTCATACCCTTCAAAATGTGCATGTGAATGCACAACCTGTTATGCCATCTACTTTCTATGTTTGTCACAGAAATATTTAAAGATTGAGCCTAATATTTGGTGTTTGTCCCACTTTTATGTATGGCTTTATCCAGATGTCTTTCTCTAAGGGGTCCAGAAGTATGGTGGTAGCCCTAATACAGTCGCACTGCTGCAAGGGGATATCCATACACACACACACACACACACACACACACACACACACACACACACACACACACACACACACACACACACACACACACACACACACACAAAAACACGCACACACTCATGAACTGCCCTTGTTGAGAGTAGAATCCCTACCTACCTAGTTTTACATATGATAGTACTATATACATAGCATATGTGCCACAGGGCTTATATAGTTTTGCAGTGTCTGCCACTACTATTCAGGTGGATGACATCTGCAGGTGCTGTAAGGAATGCCACTGGAATGTTAACAGACACTTAAAATGGTATAACTATCTCAGACACACACTGCTACAGGGGGACATGCATTCCAACACACATCCACAGAGAGTTGTGAGTTTTGAAATTAGAACACCTACCTATCTAGTCATGTACATTGTAGTCCATCATAGGTATTGTATGCGCCACAGTGCTGTTGGGTTTGAACATTTCTAACTCTGCATCTAAGGCGGATGACATCTGTAGCCCCTGAATATGTCAGTGATGATGGAGCTAACAGGGTGGAACAGGCACACAAAATGGTATAACCATCACAGACACATACAGGCAAGGCAGCCATGCTGCTACAGGGGATATGCATACACAGACACATACACTCACACAGTTGCCAGTATTGAGATTAGAACCCATACCTATTTAGTTGTACACACTATAGTACCACATACTTATTACGTCCACCACGGAGCTTATGTGTATGGGGCATACCCCTCAACCTCTTAGAGCAATAAATCTGGACAAAGCTTTCAATAATGGGGGGAATAAAGGCCCGAAAATAAGGGCACATTTTACATATTGCTCTTACAAACTTAGATAACTGATAGAATGACAGGATTTGCATTAGCATTCATTTTGTAAAATGTATGAAGTCTGACACTCAAATGTCTGTCATAATTTTCTGACTTCAACTATCAATGATTTGACAATGATTTGCCAGAAAACCACAATTTTATGAGAAACAGACCAAATATATGAGGCAAATGTCTGGACATTCTGCAAATCTCTGTACAGTTGAGACTTATGGGCTGAAGAGTGTTAGACAGTGCATCTAAGGTTTATGACATCAACAGACCCTGCAAAGTAATGCAATGGGGGCAGTCAACAGGTTGGAACAGGCCTTAAAACACACAGGAGATAAGCTTTACACACACCCACACCTCTAGAGTATCTCACTTGGCAGCATTGAGGTTCAAACCCCTAACTACCTAGCTGTATGTACTATAGTGTACATGTTTATCATATGCACCATGGAGCTTATACACCTGGAGAATGTGCAAGGGTGTATCTAAGGTGGATGTTATCTGTAAAATAATGTAATGGGAACACACACACACACACACACACACACACACACACACACACACACACACACACACACACACACACACACACAAACACACGCATCTAAGGTGGGTGACATCTGTAAAGTAACGTAATAGGGACACACACACACACACACACACACACACACACACACACACACACACACACACACACACATGCATCTAAGGTGGATGACATCTATAAAGTAATGTAATGGACACACACACACACACACACACACACACACACACACACACACATGCACTCATCTAAGATGGATGATATCTGCAAAGTAATATAATAGACACACACACCTACATACACACACACACACACACACACACACACACACACACACACACACACACACATACATGCATCTAAGGTGGATGACATCCGTAAAGTAATGTAATGGGGACACATACACACATGTCCGCGCATCTAATGTGGATGACATCTGTAATGTAATGTAATAGGGGCACACACACACACACACACACACACACACACACACACACACACACATTTCAAAGGTGGATGACATCTGTAAAGTAATGTAATGGACACACACACACACACACACACACACACACACACACACACACACACACACACACACACACACACACACACACACACACACACACACACACACACACACACACACACACACATGCATCTAAGGTGGATGGCATCTGTAAAGTAATGTAATGGACACACACACACACACACACACACACACACACACACACACACAAATGCATCTATGGTGAATTCCATCTGTAAAGTAATGTAATGGGGACACAATCACATGTATCTAAGGTGGATGACATCTGTAAAGTAATGTAATGGGGAGACACTCACACAAATCTAAGATGGATGACTGTACACCTCTGACTGTACCTATTTAATAGGTTGGCCAGCATTGTGCCCAATACATCTGTTCTGGTCCTCAGATGGTTTGTATCGCACTGTTATTATAAGGCTACATGTTGGCCATACCTCTCAAACTGTTACAGCCAGACATCTGGACAGGGCCATATATAACATTCTGACAGAGGTCCTCACATGGGGACAGGATCTTAATATTGCTCTTCCAAACATAGACAGTTGGTAGCATGGTTTGTATTAACTTGGATTTTCTTATGGGTATGAAGTCTGTGTATCAGCTGTCTGTCATTGATGTTTTCACATCAACTTTTACTGGTTTGGCAATAGTTTGCCAGACAAATGCAATGTTATGATAAACAGAACAGATATATGAAGCATATGTGTGGACATTCTGGGAAACCTTGTCATTCGTGGGGTATGGATGGTGGCCACTGACTTGTTAGTACTGACACAGTTACATGACAGCCTTTATATCCTGACACTAGTCTGACTTGTCACAACTTGCTGTTCTACTAGGCATCTACTAGGTTACTCAGAGCTGTGTACTGTCCATATCTGTGGCCTCCCTGTCCCTCCATTGTCCAGATTTCCTGCAGTAACAAATATTGACTTCACAGTCTGTAGAACTCCTACAGCAGGTGTAGCTGACATGCAAAACAGTAGGCACAGGCAGTCTTGAACCATGGACCCTTATAACCACAGTAATGTACTTAGAACACTAAGCCACAACAGCCAACTGTCAGTGATGTCTACTTCCTGACACTATTAACCACACACATAGTACATTGACCCTGCATATTGTAGAAATGGAACATGTTAGCAAGTTGAATGGGACAGCCCTCAGAATGTGTGGTCTGCTGCTATTACCTGACAAACATAAATGTTACTGCAGTTCTATAGGAACACGGGTGTGTCAGGGGTAGGGGACCATACAGCTCAACTGTACAGATTTTTGCAGAATGTCCAGATGTTTGCCTCATATTTTGGGTCCATGTTTCATAACATTGCGTTTGTCTGGAAAATTACTGGCAAATCATTAAAGACTGAAGTTAGAAACTAATGACAGACATTTGAGTTTCAGACTTCTTACCCTTCAGAGAATTCATGCTACTGCAAAACCTGTTATTCTATCAATTTTCTAAGTTTGTAAGTGCAATATTTAAAAATTGTCTCTGGTTTGGGGCCTTTGCCCACATTTAATTATGGCTTTGTACAGATTTCTTGCTGTAAGAGGTTTAGAGATATGTATGGGACTTTTATATTTATACTCTGGTACACAGTTTGCAAGCACGTACATTTTTTCTGCTAACATGGCACCTACACGGGTGCCTTTATGCTTGCTTAATCTGTAAATCTCCTAATTTGCATGTTTTTCACCAGCAGATGAGGTGATTTGCATTCTGCGGACACCTCCATGTCTGTACGCTTTTACATGTCCCCAGTCATGTCTCTTGGATTGCTTGGTAGCCACATTACATGTTCGGGCCACTACACTATTCCTACAAGGAGAATTGGTCCATGTAAGGTTTATTGAATTACCCTCAATTTGTTTACTAATTGTTGAAAATAAAGGTTCAGTCTTGTTACATGTATGACAAATATGGACAGAGAATGTCTCAAGTTACCTTTTCAAAGTATGTAGTTAATTTTAGTGCACTGCATTTATTTTCATATAGTTCTATGGTACATGATAGTACTTGAAATAATCACATCAGTAGGAGATTATACCACCCTTGACAACAAAGAATACAAACAGAAGGTTACATTATTGGCATCTGCAGAAGTTATATATTTGCTTATTGTTAGCAACACAGGCATTGAAGCTAAAATTATTTGGAGCTTTATACTATCTGTACTCTCAAGAACTCCACAGAGAGAAATATTTGGCCTATATGGAATAACCCTCAGTAGAATCAAAAATCTTACATAAAGTTAATATGGCAAAAATATGTCTGCAACATGGTGGTTTTCATCCTAAGTGTCCTTGTTGCAGTCCTTATATAAGAGATCCATGAAAGAATATGAGGAAATCTAATCTGGTTTTGCTTCATTCTCCAGTGCATAGCAGGCCCTAGGTAAGATCACTCCATGTAGCTCTTTCATTTATTTTGTGACTGCCTTTAATTTACCTTCATTTATTAGCACTTTTCACTGTTTCTCCATTTACAGGCAGTTATGCTTAAGCACTTTAGACTGATTTGCTCTGTGTCCCTGACAACTGTTACTCATATATCTGTTATATTGCTCTCTTCCTAAAAGCTTATCATTCAGTATGTTCCAATATTTACTGACAGTTTTATTTTTTGCTGTTCATGTTTACTTCCTATGACATATGTTTATTCCAAAGTGTTACTGTTATTAAAGTCTGAATACTTTTATTTCTGAATTTTTATTTGGATGTCAGTGACAGAATAACATTTTATAGCAGCCGGCATAAAATCTGCATACAAGCCTGAGTTAAGGGACTGTCAGACCCATCTCTGAATGTTAAACTGTGGAATGATATCAGAACATGATGGCCCTTAAGATTAGTCTATGCATCTCTCCACCTTCCTGTATACATGATGATACAGTGCACAATCTCATTAGCTCTCATATGCTCCTATTGTCACACCAGATTAGTGTAGTTTAGCAGATAAACTCTGAATATTATTATCACACAGGTTTCTACTATTATTTGCCAAAATATACTTCATGACTTAGAATAAGGAGAAAGTAATCATATTCACAATTAATATAACAAACGTATTTATTCAGTGATATGCTCATCTTAAAAAATTAACTGTATCTCTTTCATTCTGAAGTTGTTCTGAGCTGATAAACTGCTCTGTAAGAAAAAGAGATACATCAAAATTAGGAAAAGTGTGCTTAAGCAGTCCTTCTTCAAAAGGTGGGGGGATGTTACAAGAATACTGTTAAAAAACATCACTCCATTTTTTCTTCTTTGTCTATATTCTAAGATGAAAGGTAAATTCAAAACAACTGCACAGCCAATGAGACAAAGTTAAGTATCTTTCTAAGTGACATTTTCTGGAGTTAGACCATGATGTGACACAGAAACTGCACAGCTAGAACAGATGGAACTTCTAAGAGGAATACTTCAGTCAAAGTCAAGTCCTTACTACAATATTCTTATATTTCTGACAACTAATATGACCAACCACCACCTACAAATCAGACTAAAGCTAAGCAGGATTTCATGAACCTCACTAGGCTGTTTCACTAGCTACCATGAAAGTAGGTCCATAACTGTCAAGTGCAGGACCTCTTATTTATGCCACCCACATACACAAGCAGTATCATCAGGTGATGTGCAAGGTCATTGATATAATGTTTAAGATCTTTACCTCAGAGATACAAGGTACAGGGTTTGATTTTGATCACTAGTTGTTGGATAGGCTTGCTGTTATTTTAGGTTCATAGGGTTACAGATAAGTACTAGGCTAGCTGCCCTTGTGGAGCATTTTAAGCCTAGTCAAGTTCAATGAAAGGTGAAAATCAACCCCCAGAACCTTGTGTCTCTGATGTAAATACCCCAGCCAATATGCCAACACTCTTGGCCCCTTATATCTCAGGGGTTAGAGCACAGGTTTGGTAAACCAGTGTTCATGAGTTCAGATATCACAAAGACCTCTGCTTGACCTTTAACAGGAAAGACTAACACAGTCAAATGACTGATGCCAAAGCCACAGCTTAAAACTCATTGTCAAGTAATGTATAATAATACCCTTTGGGAGATCAACCATCCTAGAAAACTACTTCACTGAAAACACACCGCTAAGAGTGGTCCCAATATTCAGGGATTTGGGAACATATGCGGATTGTAACCTGGCATTCAACCATCCCCTACCCCACACTTTGAGCTTCACCCAGGAAAGCTCCACTGATGAGTGAACGCTGACTGTGTGCTTTTAAACTTGCATCATATGATATAGTGATACATCCGATCACTCGGTTTTGCCTAACAACTGTCCCTGTCCATAACCAAGAACCTGCATCCTGCAACCTTTGATTTCTTCACAGGAAAAACATTATAGAAACAAAAACAACATGAGACAGAAAGGTGATATGTCTGTTTCACTCTGCTTTGCCTACCAACTGGCCTTGATCCTAACCAAGACCCTACAACCTTTGATTTCTTCATGTGAAAAACATTATAGAAACAAAAACAACATAAAACAGAAACATATGTATTATATGACAATCTAATATAATTGTAGATACAGCATGGCCTGCACAGTCATCTGTAACACATAACTGGGTCAAATAAAATCCCTATGCGCTCCATTCTGTTTAGTTGTAAACCTTTCTCATCACTGATTTCTTCTTTTATTTAGAGATACTTGCCCATAGTTAATACTTGAAACTTAGTGATTTATTTTTTTTAACTTCCTTTCCTTCTCTATATTGCTTTACCAGACCACTCCTCCCCTCTCCACCTTTCTCTGGAACCTTGGTAGTTGTCCAATTTATTATCTTGCAATATTCACAACCTCTATTAGGCACATATATTAATGTAATATTTTGAAATTAAACAGAACTAGAAAAGGAAACAGTAAAACATAAAACATAGTGGCTTACTGACTGATTGTTCCTGCAAATTAGACTGCGTCAAAAATGTCCACATCTTTCCTATGTACATCACTAGAACAGTAAGACTATACTTTTCTACTTCCCTCTTAACTCCCGGCATCAACTGTAACATTCATAAGCCACACTCTGGCATTCTGCAACATTCTGCCTACCCCTACCCCACACTTTGAGCTTGGCCCAGGGAAGCTCTGAGGATGTGAGAATGCTGACTCTGTTCTTTTAAACTTGCATCTCACTGTCAGTCCAACTGCATAACTAAATTGCCTCTTATAATTATTGTTCATACTTAATTTATCCCTATCACCAAAACTGGAGCCTTGAAGTAATTATAATTGCCACATAACTGTCTGCAGCTGTAGACGCGATTTTAAAGCTTACCAACAATAGCTGATGTTATATGTAGCAACTAGTGATATTATAGAAATAGTTGTGAACTTTCTTGACTGTAACTTAGAGTGTATTAAGTTGGCATCTTAACGCACGTGGCCTCTGGCTTATTCTATACTTAAGGCATCCCTCCTTAACATGTATTGAGTCTTGGAATTGCCAATAACAAATGGTTTCCTCTCAGCAATATGGTAGCGTGACTGGAATTGTTCTATAACACAAAATGGAATTTTTTTTTTTAGCAACAAAGTGAATTCTGACCTGTAAATTACCTTAATGTAATATTTTGAAATTAAACAGAACTAATTCCAAGACTCTCCCCGGGATTCATGAAGCTCGGCACAAGGACGGTGTTAGCCTTGTGCCGACCGTGCAGCATAGAGATGGTGCAGCAGCACCACATGCATATTAATGAAGGTGCACTGCTGCCACTTCCACGTGCATAGGAAACATGCACGAGTGCATGGGGCGTGTTGAAGTGCTGCATGGAGGTGTGGAAATGTCGGCTGTTTACGTGCAACCTAAAATGCTGAATATTACAGCCTGCCTGCAATAGTAATCACACCTGTCAGTGTTCATGGATACTGAAACGTATGCAAAGCATGCAAGACAATTCTTGCGAACACAAAAATAAGAAGCAAACACAAATGCATGTAGCCGAATATCTAGTTGCCATCCCTCGAACAAATGACATTTAAAACCCCGTGCCCATATTCTAATGCAGTGTTGATAGTTATACCAAGTGGAAGCGAAATGCATCGTGTTAGCGTGCCACCAATAGCTAAGTCTAGCCCAATGGTCAGGGTTACCACCTGTCCCACATTGTGAGGGACAGTACCCATCTGGGCATTTGTGTCCATACCAAAACCATTATAAATGTAAAAGATCCTGCAGCCATATGACATAATTATGTCTCACATCTCATGTAATAGTCACATACAATAGTTATTTCCATATGTAACATACCTACATGTTACAAGAAATAGAATAAGCAAGTAAACAAAACAGAAGAAGCATCTAAACTGCTACAACAATAAGCTTACATTTAGGCATAAAACAAAAGTACGATCCATTGTACTGACTGTGGGTATGTGTTGGCCTGTAAAATCTGATGTGTGTCCAGAATATATCCCATCCTGGCCATATAAAAAGGTGGCAACCCTACCAATGGTCAGAGCATTCAGCCAAAATCTGCCCATTTGCAGTCCAAGCTGTCCTTGTCAGGATGTGTCAAAGATGAATGGGTATTACCCAGGTCTACCTACCATGTCATGAAAGATAAGTATTTGCGTGTACCTATGTGTGTGATGTACAGCATGTGGAAGGTGAAAAATGCTAGGGTAGTCCTCACAACCATACAGGGTACCAGAGATATGTAGTGCATGCAATGTGTTCCCTTGACATTGCCATGGGCCATCAACCAGAGAAGGGATGGATGGAGTATGTGGAATATGGGTGTGGGGGGGGGCGGGTAATGTAATAATCTGCAAAGGTGAGAATGTGTTGGATGCACAATAGGTGAACTGGAGGTGTATGTGGGAGGAGTGGGTGAATCAGAAAGAAACACAAAGAACAAACATACACATCCGCAATACAACCTGATAGGCCATACTGTAGAACACAATCACACAAACATATGAATATTAAAATGTGCGATACACATGTATAGAAACGTCACCGGCACATACCCACATAATGGTCTGGATGGAACTGAGCCATCCAACTACAACACACCTGGATGCATAATTGAATACCCATCATCCCCTCTACAGCACACAACCCCCCCCATTCCTGAACGTCCACCACATCCAGCCATACTCACGCTGCTAGCTTGGCGCAGCCATATCTGCACATAGTGATCACTACTAGTAGGCAGTGTCACCCTAGGCATTGTCAGAATTGCAAACTATGTATCCCTTGCATGTAAAATCCTATCACATTTTCGTAAATCCAAAAAAATCGAAGGTTATTGGCTTGTTCAATTTTTGGATAGCCCTCATGGGATAAGTATCCTGTCTAAACATCAGACTTGGTATCACAACACGATGTCCAATCCTGTAGACATCTGGACACAAGTTGTACGTGCAGTAGTGGTTCACGAGACTGCTCCACCTTCAGCCGGTCATGCAGAACCTATTACCTGGGATCAAACACCTGCCCGTGATGCATGGCTCCCCACATGAATTATCGAGAAAATATACTTTACACATTCGCATAGTGGCAGTTGGTATAGGGTGATTAAGGCACTGACGTAAGCAAGGTACCTCCTGTCCCTCTTTGTGAGGGACAGTCCCCTGTTTGGGTAGGTGTGTCCTAACCAAGAATGATACAATGGCAAATGTTCTGTGATTGTAGGAAATAACTATGTAACATATTTCATGTAACAGTTGCCTAAACAGTTATTTCTGTATGTAAAATGTGTAAATCTTACAAGAAACAGAATAAGTAACTAAACTGCTACAGGAATAAGCTCTCATCTAGGAAAATAATTAAAGTTCTAAACCCTGTACTGACCGTGGGTATGTGTTGGCCTAAAAAATCTGGTGTGTTCCGAATATATCCCATCCTGGACATATGAAAATGTGGCAACCCTAGCAATGGTCAGAAAATTCGCACAATAACTGGCCAGCCTCTTAATCCCTCCTAAAACCAGTGACCTTCGGAGGAAAGGTGTTGAATGACACTTGAATGAATGACAATAATTTAGAGTAACAGACGCTTTTAACTTCAGAAAATAAATATTAATACATATGTTCTGAATCTGTCAACACATTTCAAGTTAATAGTACTAATATTGTAAAAGTGTCCGGGATTGTCCCTGAGTTGTCCTTGTCTTGTCCCTGTCACTGTTGAAATTAGTCCCTGAGTGTTTGAAAGGTCTGTACACATATGTACACCAACCAACTGTCACATTTGTTGCCAGTACTATTGAATACTTGTAGTGAAGTCATATATCCTAACTGCCATCCATGCGGAATGTACCACGGATGGTGTAGTGGTTAAACCGGTGACTAATGTGTGTCTGTTTCTGGGTACAAGCCATGTAAGGGCCACTAATTTTATGTGATGGCCAGAATAATATCCTTCGGATATAGGGAGGTAAAGGCAGCAGGGATGCGCGGTGGACATTCAACTGTATAGGAAATGTAAATAGGTATGTAGGTGTATATGTATGTGTATGTACAGACAGATATATGAGTGAATGAACATGGTCACAATAAAGCATTCATAATGAATGTGAAGGGAAACACCAGTATATACACACATACAACACATATAGATATATACACATATATACACAAAAAAAATATATATATATATATATATATATATATATATATATATAAATATATATATATATATATATATTTATATATATATTACTGTAGATATACACATGTACATAACTAGGTTACGTTACAGCAATTATGGGTAACATATGTTCAGACTGGGCATATGTTAGTGGGAAGTCCAATAAACAAACGTTTACCTCCCACACCTCCCCAGCTAGGACGTTCAGACATACAGACATGCAATAAAGGTAAATACACTGCTGCTTTCCAGACCACCGGCAGGAAAGAAATAGTGGGAGAGATCTGCAAGGTGTACACTTTAAACATGGATCATAGGGTCCCTTGCAGGACAACAAAAATTCACCATGCAAGCGAACCTATGATGATTGACGCGACCAGGATGTAGCTGTACAGAGAACAGTAGGTTGTGCAAGTCTGATAACACATGGGTTGACAAAGCGTACATGTGTCCCAAGACAGGGAGAGTGGGCAGTGTGTAGGGGTGTGTTCATTCCACAGCTGCGCTCACAGTAAGTATATATGTTACTGTAGATATATACATGTATATACCTAGGCTACTGTGCAGCAATTACGGGTAACATATGTTCAGACCGGGCATATGTTAGTGGGAGGTCCAATCAACTAATGTCTACCTCCCACACCACCCCAGCTAGGCCGGTGAGACATACAGACACACAATAAAGGTAAATACACTGCTGCTTTCCAGACCATCGGCAGTAAAGTACCAGTGGGAGAGATCTGCAAGTTCTACACTTTAAACATGGATCACGGGGTCCCTTGAGGGACACCAAAAATTTCTCTAATAGGCAACCCAATAATGAATGATGTGACCAGAATGTAGCCATACATGGCACAGTAGGTTGTGCAAGTCTGATAACACATGGTTTGACAAAGCGTACGACATGTGTCCTGTGATGGGGAGAGTGTGTAGTGTGTAGGGGTGTGTTCATACCCCAGCTGCGCTCACAGTAAGTATGAGTCATGAGTGCTGTAGAGGGGTGTCAGGTAGGTGAATCATGGATATGTAATAATGGGCCTAAGTGTGCAGGTGTTGGTTGGCAGAGATGTATTAGGCCCACCCAGTGGAAGTAATTAATATTCCTATGTGGGCATAGCAGATGCCCATACCTCTCAAACCCGAAGAGCACATTTACTGGATAGTCCGTAAACCACTGGGGGAACACATAGGGATTTTATCAGTGCTCTGTACCTGATTATCATGGACGTCCATGATTATGAATCAGAATCTAACACAGTCCTAACTAAACCCTTCCAGAACTACTGATATTAGTTCGACAGGTGGTGGAATACACGTAATGACTAATGACAACATTTATTTTATTTTATTTATTTATTTATTCATATGTATATATACATATACACACACATATACACACAAAGATATATCTATATATATATATATATATATAGATATAGATATATATATATATATATATATATATATATATATATATATATATATATATATATATGTTACTGTAGATATACACATGTATATACCTAGGCTACTGTGCAGCAATTATGGGTAACATATGTTCAGACCGGGCATATGTTAGTGGGAGGTCCAATCAACTAATGTCTACCTCCCACACCACCCCAGCTAGGCCGGTGAGACATACAGACACGCAATAAAGGTAAATACACTGCTGCTTTCCAGACCATCGGCAGTAAAGTACCAGTGGGAGAGATCTGCAAGTTCTACACTTTAAACATGGATCACGGGGTCCCTTGAGGGACACCAAAAATTTCTCTAATAGGCAACCCAATAATGAATGATGTGACCAGGATGTAGCCATACACGGAACAGTAGGTTGTGCAAGTCTGATAACACATGGTTTGACAAAACGTACAACATGTGTCCTGTGATGGGGAGAGTGTGTAGTGTGTAGGGGTGTGTTCATACCCCAGCTGCGCTCACAGTAAGTATGAGTCATGAGTGCTGTAGAGGGGTGTCAGGTAGGTGAATCATGGATATGTAATAATGGGCCTAAGTGTGCAGGTGTTGGTTGGCAGAGATGTATTATGCCTGCCGCATGGAAGTAATTAATATTCCTATGTGGGCATAGCAGATGCCCATACCTCTCAAACCTGAAGAACACATCTACTGAATAGTCCGTAAACCACTGGGGGAACACATAGGGACTATATCAATGCCCTGTACCCGATTATCATGGACGTCCGTGATTACGAATCAGAATCTAACACAGTCCTAACTAAACACTTCCAGAACTAGTGATATTAGGTGGGCAGGTGGCGGAATACACATAATGACTAATGACAACATGTATGAGTCATAAACAGCATGTACCTTGACAAGTGTGAATGAATACATATGTCCTGTGACTGCCAATGTGTCAGGTTAATAGAACCAATCATCTAAATGTGTCCCTGAGGGTGTCATGCAGTGTCCCTGATACAGTGATACAGTGTTCATTCTCTCCCATTCGTATGTGAGGTCTGCTAGTGACAGAAAGTGCATATTCCGCCGACTACCTTAGGTAGATGATAGCATAATAGTTTGGGGTTACCACCTGTTCGCCTTTGTGAGGGACACTCCCCTCTGGGTAGTTGTGTCCTGCAAAATGAATGTTATTATGGCACATGGCCTGTGATTTTGGGCAAAGAAACCATATATTGTCTGTAGTGGTTGCATAAAACGATTTTGTTGTATGTGAAACACCTAGCTGTTATAGGAAACAGTATTAGCAGCTATAATGCTACAAGAATAACCTTTACTTATGAAACCGGTGAAGTAGTCAGTTTTCTACTGACTGTGGGTATGTGTTGCCTTGCCAAATCTGACATCTCTACATATAGGTCCTATAGGGCTACAACCTTTCCAAATGGCCAAAGTGAGGCCTGCTCCGTAAAAATGTCAGATGTACCAGGTCAGAACATACCTACAGCCATGCATAGTACAGAAATATATGTATTAGCACAAATCAAAGCTTAGTCTAGCAGCAGTCAAGTTGTTTATGCTACTTTACATAACATATAGAAGTGCCATTTATACAATAACTATTACATGCAACTATAAGAGAAACGTAGAATATAATATTGTCCTGCAATCAGGACATTTGCTATGCCTAGATTATTCTTGCATGACACATACGGCTAATGAGGGACTGTCCCACGCAAAGAGGGACAG
This sequence comes from Protopterus annectens, assembly GCF_019279795.1. NCBI lineage: Eukaryota > Metazoa > Chordata > Ceratodontiformes > Protopteridae > Protopterus > Protopterus annectens. Next base: position 250,295,988 of record NC_056726.1, read on the forward strand.
GTGTTAATCCTAAAGTCTCACTTTGGCCAATTTAAAAGGTAGAAAACCTTCAATAGGTATGCGGTAGCATGACCCGACAGATGGATATGGTTCCCAAAACACATTTACTTGTCTGCATTGCAGAGTATTGGTTCTCATGTATCAGCCAGATGGGAACAGATTGTACAAGGAACACGCATATAATATGATTAACTCACTGGACAGGCCGCCGATTCCGTACAGTTGAATGCCATGCCGTCGCCTAATGGTCAGCCATACCCAATACTGTAATCATGTAGTCCGGTGTCATAGGCATCACAAGGAATCGCACCCACCCAGAGTGAGTGACAAATGCAAGCACCAATGTTGGTGCATGTGCAAGTGAGGGAACGAGCGAGTGTAAGCATGTTTGGCTACCAGTATGCGAGTATGAGAAGCTGTAATCAGAGGTCAGCAGTGCTTAACACCGCACAAACCCACGCACAACTGCTCACAACTGCTGCAATGTGCCTTACTCACTCTGTATCCAATGGCCTTGTTCTGGCCACAAACAAAGAACCGTCCTTTGCAAGTGTTGGTAGCAACACCCTGCGCACACAGCTAGTCTGAATTACCAATACACCATGGTAAATATACAAACAATAGACAGTACCACACACATACCTTACAGCACAGTCATCCAACAGTATAGCAATGTACCGGCAGATATGTCTGGACCACTGGTGTTTGCAGACCTGGCCGTCTTGTGTTTAAGTGTGTGAGCATGCCCAGTATGACTGTTACGCATGTTGTCGACTGACATTACCATCATACCTTCACGTGTTTGAGCATGCCCAGTATGGTCAACTGGATTGCATGTGTTACATGTCCAGGTAGTCAGTACTGTGGTGCCGACCCCTGCGTTGTACAGTGACAGGTGGCATGCTGTGTCTGCAGGGTATTCATTGGTCATGTGGCATTGACTGTTACTACATTTCTGCACAGCGTGGGGGGACATCCAACTGTATCCACATTCTTACACAGCACCGGGGAGGCGCACATGACTTTTACATGTGTACGTTGGAAGGGGGGCACAGCTGACAGTTGTACACTTTTGCTACTACTGTACTGGTATGTCAGGTACTCCATTTCAGTGTGTGGACCTACCTACTGTGCTGGCTAGAGGCATACCAGTATACTCCAGATCCTAGCTTTAATTACCAACATATTGGTTTCAGATGCCTTAGCTTTCACAGCCTACATCCAACTGCCTGGCCTGCTGTAGTCTGTCTGTGTGTGTCTGTGTGGGGGGGGGGGGTCATCCATTGGGCATATTCAGAGGCCATTGTACAGCATTTGTCTGTGTTGGTCTACACCTGTCCAGCTGGTTGAGACTTGTGTGGGCTGTAAGGACACACACACTGTTCAGCCCATAACCCACAGTGGGTTAGGACACCCTGTGTACTTCTGGCTACTATTGTGACCCCGATATGTGCTACAGATATCATGGTGCCACTATGGACATGTACTGTCCGCTGCCCTAACATTCAGCCACCAAATTCCCTTGCATGCTCACATCCATACCATAGCTACAGGTAAAAACACATTCTAATACAACTGCCAATTGGTAGGTTGATTGAATTACCTTGAGGGTGTGCCAGACCTAAGGATGCTGCTGGAGGGCTGCCTATGTCGGATGCACACAGTGCACTTCCTATACATGGTTGAGCACATGTAGTGTCATGTTTGGCATCCCTTTTACTGACTATGCGAGTCAGAGAGGGTGACATTCCCTGGGTACCTAATGTGTCAGTGCATATGCTATGCATTGCCTCTTTGCCAAGGCCAGGTCATACTGGGCATGCCTCCTTTCGCCTACTGGGTCTGGCTCAGGTAGTTCCTTCTCAGAGTCACTCTGTGCTTGTACAGGCCTTGGCATTGGTGGGGGGGCTGTGTGGCCCTGCCACATGCTGTTCCTGCTGCAACTGTTTCTGCAGGATCATATTGTGTAGCATAGCACATACCATAACAATTTGGGTGCATGTAGCTGGTGAATACTGCAAGGCTCCACTGGATGTGTCCAGACACTGGAACCATGACCTGAGCATCCCAAACACACGCTCAATTATATGTCTTGCCTGTGTGTTTCCTCATTATGGTGTCATCAGCCATGGCTCCAGTGGGTACCCAGCATCCCCCACTAGGTGACTGTAGGGGATGTCCATATTGGCAAAGGTGTGGTACAGCTGTGTCAGATGCCATATATCAGAATCATCATAGCTTCCAGGGCAGACCAGCACACACATTCAGTATAATGCCCTGGGCATTGCATACAACCTGGCAATTGATGGAGGGGATGCCCCATGCGGTTAATGTAGGCCCTTCCTCACTCACCAGGTTGTGTTTGATGCATACGTGCATGCAGGCTATAGCACCCACTACCCCAGAGTAGTCTGCCATTTGGTGGAAGAGATGCATATTGCTGGTCAACACCTCATGTGTGTTGAGGAAATGTACGTGCTCACTGGCATGTGGTGACTTGGCATCTAGGAAATGGTGGAATACTCTGGATGCAGATGCCTGTGAGATCCCCATGATATCCTCAGTTGTGCTTTGGGAGGTACCTGTGGCTAGTATATCTAGGCCTACACATACCTTGGATCCACTGGGATGGGTTTCCCTCGGCCTGCTCGATGTGTCAGGTGTGATCAGCACAGCTCAACAATCTGCTGTAGGAGGTCTCTGTCCACCCATAGCACTCCACTATATCCAGCTCATGTAGCCCCTGGTAGGTCTGTAAATTCTTCTTTGTCTCCTCAATGAGGGTTGTTCGGCAGCCTCACATCCTCACCACCCTCAGCCTCCTGCACATGTTGGTCTATGTTGTCTGCTGCAGCCCTTCTCATTTCGTTGGATTGTTTCATAAAATTTTCCCGCATGTATACACCGGTGGTGTATAGTGTGGAAGAAACCCATGTTTGTATGGTGCTTGCTCACTTTATCGTAGTGTTCTGGGTCGGGTTGGGCCTGTAATCTGCTGATTGTGCTAATTATCACCTGTTTGCGCAGCTTGTTCACCTTGACTACTCTCTTACTGCTGTTGTCCCTCCCAATTGCACTAGGCAGGTATAGACACACCCCTAGCTTTGGCGTGCTAAGGCAGGAGCAATCCCAAGACACAGGACTCCAATGTACGTACAGTATGCCTGACACCCCCATTCTTTCACCTATATTCAAGTCCTGCACCCAGCTATCTATACACATACACTCTTGGGATCTGCATCACACCCTGGGGATAAATGGGATTCACTATTTTCCACCTCATTTGCATAGTATTGTCTTCTGATATATAGTTACATGACCCATACTGAGCCTCCAAAATAATAACCACTGCTTACTGTCATGCAAATCCGCACACAACTGGTTAAAAGTGCCTTACTATCATCGTATTTGATGTCCCTTGTTCTTCCCAGCAACAAAATAACCAATCTCTACACACCTCGAACCCAGGACCCTGCACACCACAGACAATGTGCTTTACCACTAAGCCATGGCAGATATACATACATCTGAGGTGATCACGTACAGATCATCCAGCACAGGCATTCAACAGTATAGGACATGTATTCCATCATGTAGATTTATGTGTGCTAATGTCCACACACACACACACACACACACACAAATATATATATATATATATATATATATATATATATATATATATATATATATATATATATATATATATATATATATACATATTTATACACATATACATATATATATCTACACACATATGTAGATATAGAATATATATCACAACAATGGACCACGTGCCACCAAAGCATTAGACAAGAATGAAAAGGAAACCACATGTTCAAAGCAAGTGTGTTTCTTTGCGTCACACCGGTCAGACTGTATTAAGGGAAAGATTAGGACTGCTGACATTTACTCACCAGACCTATTGGCAAATGTATGTGTATGTCTTGCCAACCTAGTCTCTTTGGTGATTGTGACACTTATGGACACTATATAGGAAAACAACAAAACATGCTCAACACATCCTGGAGCTAGCCACTCACAGATACCAACACATAGGATATGACTACAAAACACACACACCTGTCATGCCTTGGAATAGAACACCAACCTGTCAATTCTATCACACTACAGCATTACGCAGTTAAAGAACGCTCTACCGAGATTACTGGGGCACAGCACTTTCAGATGATTACTTCTAGATGGGTGACATCATCAGCAATGGAAAAGACACTGATAGGGATTGTATGGAGTGTGAGCAGTCTAAAAGCATTATTCTGTCCCTATGCAGATAGAAACACACACACACAGTTGGCATGGCTGGGATTAGAACACAGACCTACCTAACTTATCACACTACAGCACTATGCAGTCACAGAACATGCTACCAAGATTACTGTGACACAGCACTCTCAGAGGCATACTTCCAGATGGGTGACATCATCAGCAATGGAAAAGACGCCGATAGGGATTGTATGGAGTGTGAGCAGTCTACAAGCTTTATTCTGTCCCCAGACAGATGGAAACACACACACAGACACACACAATTGGCATGGCTGGGATTAGAACACAGATTTAACTACCTTATCACACTACAGCATTATGCAATTATAGAACACACTACCGAGATTACTGGGACACAGCACTCCAGGAGGCATACTTCAAGGTTGGTGACATCATCAGCAATGCAAAAGATGCCAATAGGGATTGTATGGAGTGTGAGCAGTCTACAAGCATTATTCTGTCCCCAGGCAGATGGAAACGCACACACACAATTGGCATGGCTGGGATTAGAACACAGACCTAACAACCTTATCACACTACAGTATTACGCAGTTACAAAACACACTACTGAGATTACTGGGACACAGCACTCCCAGAGGCATACTTCAAGGTTGGTGACATCATCAGCAATGGAAAAGACGCCGATAGGGATTTATGGAGTGTGAGCAGTCTAAAAGCATTATTCTGTCCCCAGGCAGATGGAAACACACACAATTGTCATGGCTGGGATTAGAACACAGACCTAACTACCTTATCACACTACAGCATGACGCAGTTACAGAATACGCTACCGAAATTACTGGGACACAGCACTCCCACAGGCATACTTCTAGGTGGATGACATCATCAGCAATGGAAAAGATGCTGATAGGGATTGTATGGAGTGTGAGCAGTCTAATAGCATATTACTGTCCCCAGGCAGACAGAGGCAAACACACCCCAGTGGTGTGATCAGGGCAACTGCCTATCTACGGACCACTATTACAACACTACATAGATACGAGATGCCCCACAGACACTTCACCTTTCAAGACTGTCAATATGATCTTCTAGGAATGCAGACATCGACATGAATGCTGGCAGTTATGATGTACACACCTGTGAACCAGTGTGTTCAATGTAGGAATCCATCCTGAAGTGGGGTATGGTCATCTGTTGCATGGACGACCACTATCGCTATACAGGGTTACAATGGCCATGCCCATACACATAGAGCCACATAACTGACACAAGGTGTCACTGGGCATGCTCACATACTTAGTAGCACACGTCCATTTGGAATGCACTATGTGTCCATCTACACAATGTCATACTGGGCATGCTCACACACTTAGTAGCAAAAGGCTGTTTTGTATGCACTCTGATTCTAAACACGGAAGGGCACAGTGTATCGATAGTTGTCATTGTTAGCATGAATGCTGCACTACGTATATCTGACACCAGTCTTTTACACGATATCTGCTGCTGTCCATCACCTTAGATGTACCAATCTAAACCTGGCACACTAATACCACCCGTGGTGATGTCCTGCAGGAGTGGCTACTTCACCCATATAATGCCATTCATAGATGAATGTCCTGAGACCAGGTTAACACCCTAACACCTAGAGGATAACTGCATTGTATGTGTATGCTAAATAGTGCTAGATGTGTAGCATCCATAATCACAGCTGCCAGTCTAGATCTAACAATGGGGAATACTGACATCTGTGCAGTGAGGAACACCTGGCTGAAGGCTCAGTTGTGCACAATAGCACTACCACCGTATACCTCAGATACAGACGTGTGGGTCATAACACTATTACGGACCGCTCCAGGTGGTGGTGTCCCCACGTATATGAAGGCCACTCACATGTACTGACCAGTACACCCTCAAAGGCCATCACAGATGTGTCAGGTGCAGATCACAGTGCCAAAAGCCGCATTCTAGGATGTAGCCCTCAGACATCACCATGTCCTTGGACCAGCAACACACATCCATACATGTGGCAGAACATACATTAGTACAACACCATGTTACCCATGACCAGTGGACTGTACCTAGCTCTACAGCAACTGTACAGACCACCCATGTACTGACACAGTTGCATCATGTGTTATGCAATGCAATGATACCACTGTTCATAACCAGGTCGGCTGTACACATAACAGGGGTCCTGGGTTATATACAGCTGTAACAGATGACTGTTGCTGTACACCAATAAACACACTCATGTTTAGATATAACATACATGTACCTGCCATGGATATGTATATGCCCCACACACACACAACACATATGTACATAGCATAGCTGTTACTGTCCTTCGTGCAGACAGGTGGCTACAGCAATTACACACATGCACATGGAAGGTCGGCCCATGGCTGTTGAATGCTAACAGTACATAAGGTGTGATAGCAATGTAGACTGAGTTAACATTCCCTCTGTACTGGTTAGCCATGGCAACTATCATATCATACAACAGTCCATGTGTCATGTATGTCATCATACATGTCCACCAATTGCAATCCCAACTAACATGGCTAAATGACAGGAATGTAGGACCTACACACATGTACATGTAGTGGTGTGCATTCAGCTACCATGCGCGTGCAGTAGCTGATGTTTGCAGGTGATCTATGTCTTACTACAACATGCAGTTGCAATGCAGCCCCATCATTGCCAACTGTATATGGTGAAATACTGACAGTACGGTAAGATGTACATCAGGTATGGATGGATGAGTGGGCATAAAGTGGTGGGCCAACTTTGCAGATGGATGTTTGCTGAAGACAGCTCAAAGGTGTGTCACAAGCCATCCTACCATAACATCTGCAAACACTAAGTTATGTTTCTGTTAATTGAAGGTGAAGACATACAACCTACACAGCGGTCAGGGTGTCACTGACTGTAAATCACTCCACACCTGTAACACTTAAGACCTTCCATGTGCATATATCAGCACAATTGCCAAAGGTAGTGTTGGTACACATTGTAATGCGGGCAATACTGCTGCATGTCTGTCATACGTATCATAAGATAGCAGGTGTTTGATTCACTGTACTGCCATGTGTGTTTGCTTGTGTGTCCATGTATGCTGCGTATGGTGGGGAATACATCCCAATTGTTACACACCCCTTTACACTATTGTAGATATCTGTACATACTGCAGTGTAAAAAGCAAGACATAAGCAGGGGTGGGGTGTGTATCACACACACATGTGAGCTATCTGTATGTGCATGACATAGGTGCATTCAATTGTGGACTCCACAGTGTGTGTGTGTATTTATGTATGGCTGTCTGGTCCATGGAGTGATAATGCATGTTACCATAGTGAACAGATAGGACGCCTAACCCCTCCAGGTGATGCACTCTACTACCCTGTTGATGCAGTCGATCGTAGGTATTACTGACTACCTGTACTTGTTCATTCTCTGTGTCGCGTCATGTGGGTGCAAAGTACTGTAATGGTGATTACCACATAGGTAGGGGTCCTCACCTCAACACTATCAAGTGTGTGTGTGTGTGTGTGTGTGTGTGTGTTACAGTGTCGTTAACCCCGCAAGTGTGAGCGTGTTACTGTGTCTGAATACATGTGTGTGAATACCTGTGTGTGTGTGTGTGTGTGTGTGTGTGTGTGTGTGTGTGTGTGTGTGTGTGTGTGTGTGTGTGTGTGTGTGTGTGTGTAGTTGTGTGTTCTCATCCTGTAATGTGAATGTGTATTACTGCTACACAGTGAGGCCTCAAGCTATCAACTGGCCTCTACCCTTGTCATCTGCTAGACTGCTATGTAAACTCCCCGCACCATGTAACTGTACCTGTGATGTCACCTGGTATGGATGTCACGTCTCTAGCCACTGTAGCTTAGTACACAGCTCACATGCTCCTGGATCAGTAGATGTGTAGACATCTTTGGAATGTCAGCCTTTCTAACAGTGAGGTTGAAGCTACATATAGCATGCTGGTATTGCCATACATGCCTGTGAGTAGTCCACGTTTACACATGGGAAACTGCAAACACTGGTACTCAATGGTACATGTGATTAGACCTGAAGGAGGGAAGCAGGACATCATTACCAACATGCTGTTACTGTTGTTACCAAGACACATACTGTGAACAGAAAACAATGCATTCTAAACCTGTACTACATGGTATGTCTGCTGCATGTCAAATGTACACAGCAATTTTAATCTACACTTATCTCCCTATTCTGTTCACCCTGTGCATCAGACCATATGAGCATGTGCCTGCACCGATGGTGTGGATGACTGACATGCGGCACAGGCATCATCATATGCACAGGGTGATAATGTATGTCAGGGGCCTAGGCTGCACCAGTGGATGACATCATGTGTGTGTGTTAGGGCCTGTGATCTAATTGACCATGTGTGGTTGTTATGCATGTGAGTGTTGCAGTGCCCTACAGATGTTTCTGGTGTGTGCGTGTATGTATGCACACAGTTCTGCCATGTGTCTGGCCTACAGAGGGGTATTATTGCCAGCTCCAAACTGTACAGACCAAGATTTACAGTTCACAGTGTCTGGCCATGGCCACATGACCTGTGCCTGCCAGGGGTTGTATGGGCACTAAAAGGCTGAGGTACAGATTGGGTACTGTCCGATGACACATCCACTGGAACCATGTCCCCATTGGGACAATCCAGGGCCACGTCCACATGGCCTGCTGTGTCCTGGTGTGGACAGCGCAGCACCAGCTGCACTGCTGCTGCTACCACCACTATGGGAGCAGGCATGTGAGGTAGCTCATTCATGTAGACCTGCAGCAGGTGATGTAGCTGGCCTACATCCACGTGCCCAAGCCTCACTCCTACTAGATGTTCCAGCACAGACAGCTCACGCTCGTGGATTGTCATGTCATGGTCAAGGATTCCATCCATGTCACCTAATCGTCTGTCCAAAACATCAGCAATCTGCTGTTGAGCATTTGCCAATGCCTGGATGTTGTCATTTAAAAAATGGATAGCAGCCCTCTTAAACCTCTGCCCTTCTATGTTCTGCTGTTCAGCACGTGCCTGTGCCTCCATTACAGTCTGAAACATGCATCTGGTGACACCAGCTGCTGCACTCTGTCCTGCAGGGGCATGTCAACCAGAGGTCCTTCTACGAGCAGCACTGGCCACATGCCTGTCTGGCACATCTCCAGTCATTTGACTGACACCATGGTGTGAATACACTCCTTCCATAGCCACCACACGTTCCTGTTCCAAGCTACCACAAGCTAACTGTTCTTCCTCTATGGCCACTGGTGATGGGGTATGTGTTGGCATGAGAACTGTGTGCGGGGATGAGGGGGATATAGGTGGAATGGCAACCAATGGCGCAGATTCAGCCACTGACAACCCTGCCTTTGCCTCAAGCATATGTTCATCATCACTGCTAGAGTCTGTGGGGACACTAACATCAGATGGACCGCAGGAGGGTAATGCACCTACATCACCTGTGAAGGCAAACAAAGACTCTGCATTACAATGCAGACACACACACACACACCCACACACACTCACACACACACACACACACACACACACACACACACACACACACACACACACACACACCATGTATGTGAGTTGACAGAAGGCATGCAACATGCATGTGATACAGCAGATGGCATGCAGCTCAGACAATAATAGTGGTAGTTATCATACATCACACAATCATGGTAGTAAGCATGCATCCCTGTGTTACACCATGTGGACCAGCACAGGTTAACAGTACACATGGTTGATGTGAGGCATATGACCTTGACATTAACATGTAGTATGACATGTAATCTGCTGGCGTGTGCATTGACATAGGTTCATAGGTTCATAGGTAGGTACTAGGCTATTGGCCCTAGGGCCCATATAAGCCTAGCCAAAGGTACCCTGGCTTTTGCCACCCAAGAAAATTATTTTCCTGTGCCACTGTCGAGCAGAGCCACAGAAGTGATCCCTGGGGTGAATTTCCTATCTCCCATCCAATCATCAAGATTTTTCTTGAAGAGTGCTAATGAGGAGCTTTGTTTGATATAGATAGGTAGTTTGTTCCAGAGTATGGGAAGTCTCTGGGACAGGAATCTGTCCCTCCAGCATGTTCTGTTTATTGTGGTGATGAGGTTTAGGTCCCTAGAACATGTAGCTCGTAGGGATTGAGATTTCTTTGAGCATATCTAAAAGCTTTGGGTTTGACATAGCTTTGTGTGTCAGGCAGAGATCGCCTCTGAGTAAGCGATATGCAATGGAGTAAAGCTGCAGCTTTTTGAGACGGTCTGCATAAGGCATCTCTTTGAGGCTGGTAATCCTCTTTGTGAGGTATTTCTGTGGCCTTTCCAGTTGTTTTAGATGTCTTGTGAGGTACATACCAAAATGGGCATTGTACTCTATAATGGGTCTAATGAGTGACGAGTAGAGGGGAACAATGACCTCTTTTTTCCTGGATGAGAAACCTTTTGTGATGAGGTGTGCCACATAGAAGGATTTCCTGATTACCGTGGCGATGTGATTATCAAAGGAGAGACTACTGTCCACCTGTGTCCCAAGGTCTCTTATCACACTTTTGGTGTTAAGTAGACTACCACCTATGTGATAGTTCATGGGTACTGAGTTTTTACCAAAAGGAATGACAATGCACTTTTTGGCATTGAGCTTGAGGCCATGGCTTTGACACCAGCCATCTGTCTCAGCAAGGCCCTTTTGTAGGATGTCCACATCTTTTGGAGTTTTGATTATAGCTCCTAGTTTGCAGTCATCTGTGAACTTCATTAGCCAAAGACCTCCTGTGTTGGCCTGTACTTCAGATAAGTAGATACCAAACAGGAGAGGACCCAGGACTGAACCCTGTGGTACTCTACTTGTCACTGGTCTGAAGCTGGATTTGGAGTCTGCTACTTTCACAGTGTGAGTTCTGTCAGTGAGCCAGTTGGCAACCCATCTTGTGGCATAGGGATTTATACCTAGTTTAGTGAGTTTATCTATAATTCCAGAGTGGGGGATGGTGTCAAAAGCCTTGGCGAGATCTAGATAGGCTGTGTGAACCACCTTACCCTCATATACGGCTTTGGTGACTGCTTCAAAGAAGTCTATCAGGTTTAGGAGACATGATCTGCCTTTTACAAACCTGAACTGGGAGGGGTCCTGAGTTTAGAGATTACCAATGTCATTGTTTATAAGTTCCATAATGATACACTCCATAGCCTTGCAGACCATGCTCATTAGGCTAATGGGGCGGTACATTCCGGGGTCTGAGGTGGCTCCCCCTTTGTGGAGTGGGATAAATGTCGCTGTGCGCAATTCAGTGGGTACATAGCCTGAGGTGAGGCTATGATTGAACATGGTACTTAGGTGGGGTGCCAGTTCATTCTGTAGTTCATGTAGAACACAGCCTGGAATGTCATCAGGTTCCATGGATGTTGTGTTCTTGGCTTTGGATAGTGTGTTTTTTACATGTGCAGCCGTGATTACAGGAACTTTGCATTCTTCTGGTATAGAGATGGGCCCTTTAGGGGATGACAGAGGGGTAAAGTTAGCACTGAACCTATCTGCCAGGATCTTGACAATATCCGTTGGTTCTGTATATTTAGTGCCATTGTGCTGTAAAGCAGAGCAGATCTGAGTGTTGCCATTGAGATTCTTGACATAGTTATAGAATGCTTTGTGGTTGTCTTTAGAGTCAGTGGTGATTTTGTTTTCATAACTAGCTTTAGAGGATTTTATGAGGGATCTCAGCTTCTTACTGAAGCTGACCAGGGAGTTTCTCCAATCATGGGATTTTACTCTTTTTTTGCAACAGTTTCTTTCTTCTGTTGTAGAGTTTGTTTATGGCAGGGGACCACCAGATTGTCTTCCTTTTTTTGGAGGATAGCATCTTGGTTCTGTTAGGGATTGCACGATCCATGCACTCATGTAAGTGTTTATAAAGTGCATTTGTGTAGGATTCAGCAGTCATACCTCTATTGTCCGTCAGCATGGGTGCCGTGAAGTTTGCCACTTCTGTCCTAAGAAGCGTGAAGTTGGCTTTGGAGAAATTTTTTACTGTGGTTTCCCTAATTGGGGGTGGGAGAGGGATGTGGATGTCTAAGGTGATTAGCTTATGGTCGGATCTGACCAACGAGGAATTGACCTCTGGTGTAGAGCACCGGTTGCCCATGTTGGTAATAACCAGGTTTAGGATATTGCTGCCCCTGGTGGGGGTGTGGATAAGTTGATCCATGGCATTGGAATTTATGAATTCCAGAAAACGTTCAGCACAAGAGTTGGTACATGAGTAGTTTTCCCAGTTAATGGTAGGGTAGTTGAAATCACCCATTATTATGGTATTAGGTTGTACCCTAATATTTTCCAGTGTATTAAGATATGAGGAGTGGGAATCCTGGGACATGGTGGGGGATCTGTAGCAAGCTACAATTTGGATTGCAGTCTTGCCCAGAGTTAGTTGCACTTGGATAATCTCGGATGCATTAAGCTGAGCAACTAGCCTGGAGGTGTGGATATCCTTAATGAATATGGACTCTGCCTTTAGTGTTTCGGTCCAGGTTAGGTGGCCAAAAGGTGTGGTATGAATTATAGCCTGGTAATGCATGGGTACTCTCTGGAGCCTTGAACCAGGTCTCTGTCACTGCACAGATGTTGATGTTCTCCATTTTAAGGAGTGCCTTGAGAGAGTGCATTTTGAGGTTTAGACTTCTAGCATTGAGTAGCAATACCCTCAGATTCTTCTTGCCTGTACCTGTTAGGGTGGTGAATTTGTCATTTGAACCTTGCCTAAAAAAGGCACTATAGGGGTGGCTAGAGCCTTAGCCAGTATCCGGAATCCCAGGGGTGACAGGTGCAGGCCATCTCTGACAAAGCATCGTGGCTTGTCGATCATGTCATCCCAGGCTGACTGATACTGGATCCCCTTAGAATGACACCAGAAGCTTAGCGAATTGATGAAGTCAATCATTTTGTCCTTGTACTGTGGTATCATTCTGGCTGATGGCAGGATGCTACTCAGGTCTAGAGTCATACCTGCCTGGGCTACAAGATTGGACCGCTCCTCCATGTCCCTTTTCATGTAGTCCAAAGAGATACATCTCAGGTCATTCACACAAACATGGACAATGACAGAGTCATATTTGTACTTGTTGTGGAGTGACCTGAGTGCATGCGTTATGTGGTGGATCCTGGCACCCAACAGGCAGCTGACAGTAACTTTCTCCTTGTTTAGCCTGGTGAGTGGAACATCAGTGTGCCTGACTATAGAGTCACCTATGACTGGAGTGCTGGGTACGTTGTTATGCCTTATGAATGCATGTTTGACACAATGGTGTCCTGACACATGTACAGTGGTGTAATAGTGTCACATTGCAGTGTTGTCTGTACGCCCAACAGATAAAATGCACTTTTAGCAGATGTGCATGAGCATTGAAGGGTATTATGAGGCGTCTATATTGCTATACAGTGTGAAGTTCAGACACAGTGCCATTGCATGGAATCATGAAGCGTCTCTATTGCTATACAGTGTGGATTACACACACAGTGCATATCCATGACTGTGTGCATACACAATACATATATACTGTGGATTGTGAACCACGTCGCTGGGGTGTATACACACTAAACCATGATGTGTAATGTGTGACAGTTCACCAAAGGACATACGGATGACACCCCTGCACATTTGCTAACATATCTTAGCTGCCCGGCAACCATGTCCACACATGGCAGACTTGTCAATACACCGTGTCCCACATGACATTTGTGTACCACACACACAAGGTGCATGGCTGACAGTGATGTCCAACAGCAGCAAGGGAAATGTACTGTATCTGTGGCCTGATGTGGTTGTCTGTGTATGTATGTGGATGCTGTACAGGTGATGACTGTCATGCTGTGACACAGTCATGATGTTCAACACATCTTATGTGGTCGAATTAAGTGATGTCTCCACAAGCTGTGCACAGGCTTGTAGGATGTCCAGTGTTCCACATCTGCAATATAACCATTCAACAAAGGCTATAGTTGGACCATGTGTAGCCAATGCACAACAGGGTGTACACACAAACAAATCACATCTACCGTGTGTTGCTACATGTCTCTGGCCATCCTCCATGGCCATGTGTGAACATGTGTTGGCCAAACGGTTGTGATGGCTGTCTATCTCACATGTCTGTGTTGTCCCATATGACATACACCCATAGATGTCAGATACTCCACTGTCCACAGGGTTATGCAGACAAAGGGTTGTATGTTTGGTATGTGGGGTATGTTTTATGGGATAGTGAGACAATTTTACAGCCGGACCACTACATGTCATGGACATGTCAGATGGCACATCACAATATGTGCACTCATTGCAAGGGCATATTCCACAATGGTGAATCCTGTGGGCTGCCCATACTCCAGCTCACTGTGTAGTACTGTTTGTGTACCCCACGTGTGTAGTTCTGATGTATAGTACATATTCCTACATTTAACAACACCTCCACCATTGTATGCACAGCTGTCCACACATCTAGCAATGACAGTTTCTGTGGTTTCATGTCGGTGTTTCACTTAGTTTGTAAGTATTGCACATGGGTAGCCAGAGTAATGGATTAAAGATGCGACCTGTATTTTGTGACCGGACCATACATTATGTGTACATGTGTTAACTGGCCAAATGGCAAATAGATCTGTGCATTAACATGCCTGGTACTTATAACTGTCTCACCTGCAACAGCCTGCTGTCTTTGCGGAACGCCAGAGGTACCTATATAGGGGTGACACAGCAGTATGATCATTATCCATGACTGTATGACAGCTACAGGGTGCAATGCACATGTTAGCACATTCAACAGTACAATAGGATATACTATGGAGTATGTACATGTGTGCATGCACTGAGTAGCATACTATAGTATGCGGCATGTGTGTATAGATGCCTTGCATATGATGTTACATTACATATTGTACAGTGACACATACAACTAAATGGTATATAATAGTTATGTGTGCAGTAGTGACTTACCAGGCAACTCCAGACTCGGTGGTTGAGAGACACCCACCTCCACAATGACAGCTAGGGTTTATGGATGCTGTTCTGATGGTGTCCCCAGGTTGGCCAGTAGCTCCTCGGTACATGTGAGTGGGGGCTGGGTTGGTGGCCCACCATCTGTTGCACCTTGTTCCCTGGCGATTGCATTCACACACTGTTTTGCACG
Source organism: Protopterus annectens (assembly GCF_019279795.1). Lineage (NCBI taxonomy): Eukaryota > Metazoa > Chordata > Ceratodontiformes > Protopteridae > Protopterus > Protopterus annectens. The sequence continues at coordinate 250,311,435 of NC_056726.1, forward strand.
TTTGATCAGGTCTGTGCAGTGTCTGCGCACCTGCTGGTATGTGCAGTTATGGCCACCCACATCATTAACCCTCCTGCAAAGTTCCTGCCACAGGTCATCACACTGCTGTGCATGCTGTGGCACATGGCTAAACAAGACATCATAATTGTCTTGGAGGTAAGGTATAAGGGCCTCATCCTCCAAGTGGGTATAAGCTGGGAGCCTTGCTCGAGGCATATCTGGAAGACATAATGATGGAGACAGGTCACAGTATCTCAGAGATGCACAGAGATACAGCTGGACATACATGTGTATTACATTTAGTACATATGAACAGTTGTCTTTGCAAATCTTCATGACACTGACACCACTGACATGTTTGTGTCACACACATGTGACACCCAATGGGGATTGGATATTATCACCATATATGTGTGTCACCTGATTACATTGCTCATACTCCATGTGAATGCTGTCTTGATGTGGGCATGTCTGTTTGCCTGTACTGGTGTTCTTACCTATCAGCACATGCCTGGATGTGTCCACATTAATGCTGTTGACCTTGATGTTGTGTATATGTCACATATCAACACATACACTGCCTTAGTGGACATGACCTGACAATGCAGACATGCACATGGAAGCCTTTACATGCATGTGTTTTGCCAAATACATCTACACGGCACTGTACAGCAGTTCAACATCCTGCCACGTATTGCCTGTGTTGCACATGTGATACACATGGGACAATGGCTAGCCAGATGGTATTTGCAGGGATGGTTATCAACTATAGCATGTATGGCCAAGGTCATGTAGTAGTCTGTATGGCCTGAGCCATGTATGAGCATAGGATGTAAGGTTTTCTACCTGTAGCTGACAGCCATGTTTCTGGTGCCAGGTGAAGCAGTGCCACATAACTGATCCAGACGGTTAATGATACATCTGACATGCGGTCATCACACCATGTCTGACAGAAGTGAAATGTGCAGCTTTGCTGGACAGGGTTGCATAGTATGGCAGGAGTATGCAATGTGTATGACACAAGGATCTGTCCAGCATGTGGCGATCCTTGTACTAGGAAGGTGGATGTCCATGATGTATGTATTTCAGATCAGGATATGTACGTGTAGCATGTCCAACATCACAGTGCTGGACATGTCTTTATGCAGGGTAGGCATCATGCTACATAGTGGAGATGAGGATTGTGAAGGCTGGTGTCACCCATCCAAACATAAGGTGATATGTGATTCGATATTGGTCACTTGAGTGATGAGTATGGCTGTACAATGATCTCCATGCTCATGGATGACACCTTGTCATCGCTAGGGTTGCCTCTTATGATTACCTAATAGGCTTGGTGATGTCACTAGTTCAGCACAGCACCATCCCTTACACACAGTGTCCATTATGTTGACCGCTGCCTAGGTGGTAGTTCATGGGTACATGGTTATTAACCTAGTGGTGACAATGCAATATGCAGCTGTCAGATTGTGCACATATGTCACACACCTCACCCACAAAGCCCATTCTGTATGTTGTCCACAACACTGAGTCAGCTATTGCTCCTAGGTCATAGCCATTCACATACTTACATACGCATATGCCTCCCATTTGTCTGTGTGGTATGGGCTACAATGTGGGGGACTACAATGAATTAACCCTTTTTTACTGTAGCTGTCTCTGGTGTGATATGCACATATCACTCAGACACCTGTTGTAGCGTTGGTTCTGTCAACAGTCCACTGGCAGAACACTCCTGTGACATACAAAGGTACATCTAGTATACTGAGTGTAGGTGGAACACAGTATGGGCGATGATGTTCTATGACCTGTCACAGGTATGATATGCAGTGTGAAATCATCCATACTGTCATCTACATCTGTACTGCTAACAACATATACGTTGATAAAGGTTCATGGATTTTCAGACCAGACTCAGCAGGGTAATAGTGCAGTTCCTCCCATTATGAGTGGTGTCTACACTTTGTGGGTTCTGATAACTGTTGGTGTGCACCATTCAGTGTTTTCACAGACTGACATGAAGCTATGTTTTACATGATGTGTATGTGTAGAGCAAACTGTTTTGCCATATGTGTATGATACAGCCAGAGATGTGAACAGGTCACATGCAGCCTGAGTGCACTTTGTACCATCATAGTTATGGTTACAGGGGCTCTGTAGTGTTCATGGATATGTGATTGTGTACCTGTTGGGGGGGCAGTGTGTTTATGTTATCCAACACCCTATCTGTATTGCTTATTCATGCTCAGCACTTGTTCAGAACATGTAAGCACTTCATGAGTTACTAATTACTATAGCACTCAATCCTCCTCATTTCCTACAGGTAAACACTGTTTGTACTTACATTTCCTGCTTGCTTAGAGTAAAACAGCTGTTGTACACACTATCCTCACATATCTAGTGGTAAATAGTTAAATATTCAGGCATGTCCAAGTGTCAATTCCCAGTGTTATCGCCTGTCTATATGATGAATATGGGCATCATGAGGCAATATAGAAATTGTCTCGTGTGCACAGTCAATGCTCCCCTCCTAACATACAATACTACAACCTGTGGGAGATGCACATATGTAGCCATGCTGGAGTTAAAGCTCTCTTCAACCCAGACTGAACCTGACAATCATATGGGGATGTTAAACGTTTGCACCACACCACACTCATCACATAGTCTCACTAGATCTCCACAACCACAGGCCGTAGTAAGACTACAACATTTGCGGAGCCTCTCAATACTACTCTGTCTGGGCAACAGAGAACTCCAAAGCAGAAATGCAGGCAGTCCCCATCACCCAACACAACACCAATTACTTATAACCCACAGACTCAGTGTGCCCATCAACTACAGCCAATAGGGTGATATAACGCACCCAACACACTAGTCATAGGTGACACGATAGGTGGTCACACTGATGTCCCACTCAGCAGGCTACACAAGGTGATAGTCACTTTCAGCTGGCTGTCGGGTAAAAGGATCTGCAACATAACCTATGCACTCAGGTCACTCCTCAACAGGTAGAATATGACTGCGTAATTCTCCATGTTAG